>NW_006263748.1:557029-565431 GCF_000469605.1 Apis dorsata | reverse complement strand
TATATATATATATATATATATACAAACACGAATTCGATATTATTGAAATATCAAAGTCCCTCGATAAAACAATTTCTCTCGAATGAAGACTTGGAGATGAAGTTGATACTATATACATACTATATATATTAAGTACGCGAGGAAACTTGGTAAGGATATTAACGAATAAAGCTTGGGATCGATGCAAAGACTTTTAACGTAATAAGGGATAACGTTAATTTTATTCGTCGCGATTGAATATTTCTTAAATAACAAACATTTCTTTTAATTCGATATAGACAGATATCGTCATTATTATATTTATCATCGCTCGAATATTCAAAGCGAATTTCTCCCTCCATACCAAGTTTTAATTTCCAAATGGTTAAGGAGGTAGAACCGTTGAATTTCCTCCCCCAGCTCTACACCAATTTTATAAATTGTTCCACACTGGTCTCTCGTCGAGTCGGTTGAATGGAAAAAAAAGGAAAGAAAGAAGAAGACGGAAGAAAGGAAAGTTTTTCTCGCGCGACGTAATACTAATATATATATATATATATATATATACACGCACAAAGGTCGGTATTTTTTCGCGAGTGGAGGAACAAGGAGCTTCTTTCGAATTCCCCTGGCTCGGTTTTCTCTCGGTCCACGGGGCTGGCCGATGCGGGGGGAGGAAAGTCGAAGAAAAATCGAAGGCTTTCCTCGCTAATTAAAGAACGATGTAAGCGGTCGAGTGGTCTTTATGGAATGAAAACGAGAGCACGAGGCGCGGCTGCGGAGGAGGAGGAGGAGTCGGTGAAGTTCCGCGGCAGTTGGCGTCTGCGAGCCAGAATCTATCGTGGGTACAGGTACAGAGCGGCCTCGAGTATGCAACTAATTAAATTCCGTATGTACGTGTGTCGCGCACTCGGGTCGAAACGTGTGCCGGCGAGAAAACTCGTTCTTGGTTCAACGCCACCTTCGTCTTTCCGCCACGCTTGCGAACAATGCACGGAAACGGCGGAATACGACCGATCTCGTTCGTCCAATCCCCTTCCGTTTCGTCCATCCGCGATTACACCCGTTATCGCGATGCGACCGACCAATCGTTAATTAATAATGTTAATGATGATGATTCTTCTTTTCTTCTTTTCGCTTCGGTTCCGTTTTTCACTCGCGTCGGGAATTTCGACGGGGATCTCGAAACTTGGTGCAAACAATCCATAGCGATAAATCGAGGGGAGCGGATAATACGCGTGCTATCTCCGATACATCGGTCGAAACACGCGTTATTTAATATATTACCAAGGTAAAACTCGATTTATCCGAAATGGTCCGGAGGCGGTACCGACGGTTTTTCTACCATTTCGAATAACTCGTAAATTACGGTTAGCTGCGGTTAAAAAAAAGAAAAATGTTTCGCGTTTTCAAAAATTGCCGGGGATATATTTATAAACCTTCGATCAGTTATCAGTATTCTCTCCGCCGCGAATTTTCTTCCACGTGGAAGAAGAAGAAGGGGGGGAATAGTAATAAAGGAGCGAAGGAACGTTTCGATATTTTCGTTTAACCAAAATTCAGCGTTTCGCTATGTTTGGAACGAGGAGAAGAAATGTAAATACGATTAAAGTTAACCACCGTAGAATTTTTCCGTCAAAGGTTGAATCGTTATCGATTTAAAAAGTTTGAGCATTGTGTTCTTCCCTTCTCCTCCAAGGAAATGAAATTCATCTCTTTGGGAGAATATTTTATGACGCGAGCGTTGTAAATTTGTTGTGACGCGAATTAAGGAAAGTGGAAATGCGAATTTTCGACATTCGTACGAAACACGTTATCGATCGAAGACGATCCTTTGAATACGGCACAAAGTAATCCAGTATTCGGGACAATCGCGTTTATAGTCCATCATTCCGGGTAACCACGTTTACTCGCTCGTTTTCTAGATCAAACGATTGTTCCGCAATCGTTAATGTCGTGGTAATTTTTCCAAAAGCGTTACACATTTGAATAAGTGGTCACGTATACGTATATACGTATATTTATATATATACATATATATATATATGTATACGTAATACATATGTATTGTAATGTTAATTATTAATTGGTGTAGAAAAAGATGAAAAATAATTCGAATTAGACAAGAGTTGTTTGGAAATCGGTTGATGCGTGTAGATTCGCTTTTAAAATATAAAATATACATGCATACACGTATAAAGTTTATACATCGGACGAACAGTTTGCTCGTTGAATTTCAGTTTCATGCTATACGTAACTTATTTTGCAACTGTTTCAATCCATGGCCCACGCGTTATAAATTTTATAACGCGTTTGTGCCTGTTTTATCGCTTTATATTTTATTTAGTATTTTTAATTGCGATATTTTCAATCTCCGCGTTGCGTTATTTAATTTTTTTTATCAATATCGTTCCACTATCAATTACGACGATTGACGATTCGCAATCGATTCCGAAACGATACGAAAACCATTTTTCGAAATCGGAAAATTCTCGCGCGAAAATTCTTCGCCCTATCCACCCCTGGCGAAGGCTGATGAGCGAACGTGTCGGAGCGAGAGATAATCTCTCCGATTGCACGGACCGATCGTCTAAGATCCGTGATCTTTCACGGATAGGTGCGCGCAAAAATTCTGCCTCGTCCTCTCCGTTATAACGTGGACACTCGTGCGCGGAGAGCAAATTTTTCGAGAAACTTTCGAGAGAGAGAGAGAGAGAGAGAGATCGATAGACAGATATTTCATCACTCGAAATCGATAGGAAAGCGCGTTTCATAAATATCGTTATTGGTGCGCGGTAATTCGAATGTCGTACGCAGAAGTCGTACGTTTCATTTCTGTACAGCCATTTCCGTTGCAGCACCACCACCGGCACCACCGCCTCCTTCTCTCTCTCTCTCTCTCCATTTTTCTCGTATCCGCTCGTTTGCTTCTCCAATCTTTTCCTGTCCTACTCGCTTAACCCTCCCCATCCCTCCATCTTTTTTCCCTTATTTCATATCCTCGGCCCTTCCGTGCTTTTTCATCCAGTTTCCGCTCTTTTCACCACCCTTTTCTTTCCATCTCCTTTTCTCCGACTCCGAAAATTGCACGCTCCTTTCGGGCGAAACGCTCATTTTTCGAGAACGATCGAGCGAAACATCGCTATTTCTGCCTAAGTTCTCTCTTCCGATGGAATTTTCAATGTACCACCGGCTTAAGATAAAATGTGGTTACTCTCTCTCTCTCTCTCGCGAATCTTTCGAATATTAAAGCGGATTTTTACTCATTCGCATCTTAAAATTTGATAAAAGGGAGAAGAAAGTCGATTCCGCATCTTCGATCATCCCATATAAATTTTCTACGTACATTATATATATATTATATGTATAGAGAGAGAGAGACAGAGAGAGAGGCAAAGTACGATCGCTTTTCCTCGTTAAAAACTGGTTTCTAATTACATCATCTCGATTACACAATCGGTAGCGAGCTCGTATCTTTCGTATCTCCTCGTATCCCCGTGTGCGTCCTATTATATCATAGAGCGGAGATAATATTTCGAACCATTGGGGAAAAAATTGGATCGCGAGGCACTTTCCACGGCGAAAATTTATGCTCGCTTATCAATCGTATCGATTCCGCGATAAATGTTATTAAATATTTTATCGTTGTTGTCGTATTCGAAACGAGCGATATACTTCGACGAAAACGCGTATCGCGTGTGAACTCGATGCAAGGGCGGAGGAGGAGGAGAGTGAAGAGCAAGAAACAGATGGAGAGTCGTCGCGCGCTCTGGTGGAAAGAAATCGAAAGAAAAAGGAATTTGTTCGTAATGGCGAATCGGTTGTGTCGTCGTGGTGAAAATGTAGTCGCAGCGTTATCCGAACATTTCTTATCCTTATTCACTCGTCGAAAACGAAAATTTCGGCAAAAAAGAGGTTTAAAAAGAATAAAGTATCGTAAGATGAGACGCGGACGGAAAGGTTGGCGCAAAAGATGATCGCGTCGGTTGTGTTGCCACGGCATGGGATAAGTTGCCGCTCGTGTATACGATCTCGGTTCGATATATAGATAGGGAATTGTGAAATCACGATGCACAGAGGAAGATGCATGCATACCAAGAATTCAGCCGAGTGTGCACGTGGATTCGTGCGGAAAGCCACGAAAACGAGTGAAAGCTTTCGGAGTGGAACGCGATGTTTGTCGTCAAAGACGAAGTCTTCTCTCTTTCTCTCTCTCTCTCTCTCTCTCTCTTACTCTCTCCCTGCTCCCCTCTTCTCCTCTTCTCTAATGTAAGAGACGATTCATAGAGAGAGAGACGAGGGAGCTCGACAAAAGCAGCGGGATTCTTCAGCTTTTCGGAAGAGCAGAAATATTTCAACGCGAAGAATCGCGAATGTTGCGAATCCTTTCTTCGCGATCCCTCCCCTCCCCTCCCTTCCTTCCCCCGCTCCTGTTTTGCCCGGGAAAATATCGTTGACCGTTATCAACTTTTCAACCATTCGCTCCTCGGATTACGGATATCTCGCCATTTATACGTGTATATTTGATGGTGAATCGAGCTTTATACGGAGGAGGGAGAGAGCGAGTTCGATGCCTATACGCCCTCTCGTACGCTATATTCGCTTCGAATTCCGCGGTATTAGATATTATTTAAATTAAGTCGCGATTTCTTCGCGGGTTTATACGGGTTTTGATGATTAAAAGTTAATCGATAATTACTCCCCGATATCGGTCTTAATTACAATAATTACGATTAATTACAATTATTATTAATATCAACTACCGGTGTGTTAAATCCCTCCTCCCCCCCTTAGGAAACATTTCCTAATTACGTTATATCGTTGCATTTATAGTATATATCGTTCCTTCGGGTCCCGATATATACGTATGTATAGATATATTGCGCATCCTGTTTTCCATCTTTCGTGATATATCTAATTATCTTGAAAAAAACAACTATTTACACGACAGAGAATTAATTTAGCATATTTTTGAAAATAAAAATAACACGGATGTAAAAAAGATAACACATTTTTTCTTTTTTTCTTTTTTTTTTTTTTCTTTTTTGTACGTGGAACGAAAAAAGAAATACAAATTTACCACGTTAGAATAATAGAAAGTGTATTTTAAAAATATACCCTTTTTTCTCTCCCTCCCTCCCTCCCTCCCTCCCTCTCTCTTTCGTGGTTCAAAATATGCGAGTTTTTCTCGTTATCGAAACACAGAAATTAAATTTAAATAACGTTTTCTTTAAAAACAATGGAAAATGGAACGTAACGTCACACCATTTGTGATTAATTCGCTTCGCGTAATTACATTCGTCTTCCGAATAAATAAGGGATATTTTCTCGTTCTATATCCCCCGCTATTCTTTTCATTTTCGTTCGTTCAACTCTGCTTTATACCTCGGATACTTACTTAAATTACATCCTTTTTTCTGCCCTCGATGGAAAAAAAAAAAAAAAAAGAAAAAAGAAATTGTACAGATAAACAGAAAACTATGAAACTTCGTTTCGTCGTATCTTTTTCAAGTATTCTCTCCCTCCTCCCTTTCCACTCTTTGTCTCCGTTTCGACCGTGTACATGAGATTAAAATGATGTCGCAACATCACCGTCGTTGTCCACCACCGTTCTTCCCTTATTGTTATCCGCAACGATTGAAATTGCTGTTTACTCCATACTCGGATTACGAAGAATTACGAACGACGATGAATGAAAAATTGCGAATAAATTGATAAAGAAATTATAATATTTCCCGGCTGATACGTGACTGCGACTTTGTTTCGCTCATTAGACGCGAAAGGGTTGAAAGGGTGCAGGGAAAATAAAGGGGAAAAAAAGGAAGAAAAAAAGATTTAAAAAGCGTATCTTCGTTTAAAAAAAAAAAAGTTGTGTCTCATTGTGAACGAAAGCCACAGGTGCTACACATATCTAACGTATATATTACGCTTATATTTAAATGAAATTATTTCAATGAAATATTAAATACGTCTGCAAAGAGAAACGCGAGTTGAACGTCTCCCCCATTTCCTCCCCTCCCCCTTATATATCAAAATTAATAAGTTTCCTCGCTTTGTAATTTTTAATCGATAACTTAATTTTAATTATCAATATATTTCGCTTTAATACTTGCGTGTAATAGAATAAATGGCTTTAATAACCGAAAGACGCAACGTAACGTACGCTCTTATTAAAATCGCGTCGTTAAAAACCGTAAATACTTTTCTTCCAGCTTTCCACCCTTTTAAATCCCAGATGCAATTTGAAACGCGAATAAACGATTCAAATTAACGTCACGTTTAAGAAGAAAATCGGTATTGAAATTTCAAAGTTACATACGTACATTTCCGCCTCGATACGTTGGGACTTGGCTCCGAATAAAAGTCTTCCCTTTCCCTTTCGGGTAACATAAATACGCTTACCCTTATGGAAGGGAGGATTAAACGCGTATCAAACGCGCGTAAAATTTGCACATTCAATTTGCGTTAGTATTTTTTCGAGTATTTTTACCTTTGCGCTAAAATAAATAACTCCGTTTATAAAGAACAATCGTGATTTAAAAGAAAAAAAAAAAAAAAGGATAGTCTGCTTAAGAGAGAACAACGCGACGATTTCGAGTAGAGAGAGAGAGAGACGAGATTAATAGACTCGAAAGCCTTTTCGAGGGACGAAATAATCGTTACGAAATGCAGAGTTTGCGGTAGTAAGGTACACGTCATTGCTCGATACAAAAGTGGGTGACCAGAAATCCTTTAAATTTGTGGTCTGGCACGAATTCAAGTCGCAGTTTAACCGATACGTTCGATATAAAAATGGGAAATGGTGCAACGGAAGGACGCGGAAAGTACGACTCGAAATACGTAAAATTTTCGCAATTGAAAGGATTAAGCGTAGATTCGTTCGTTCGGAAGAAATATTAACGATTATTGATCTACTGTTGGAATATTATCCTCGAAGAGGATATATCGCTACCGGTTCATTAATTCCAGCGTCTTGTCTCGTTCTTGCGTTAATGCGTACGCTAAGTAACCCTTCATTTATCATTGGCGAAATATTTTCAGTAAATAAATTAATTAATATATGATAAATTTCAATTAAAGAGCTAGACATTGAAAATATATACGCAGGATGCGTCGAAAGAAAGAAGCGTTGTACACGCCATAGTCGAACTCGAAGATGGTTGGATAGTTTAAATTTTTTTAAGATTATATATAATCTTCCTTTAAAGTTTTGGTTTTAATTTCATCTTTTCTCTCTCGTTCTTTTCGTACAACGTCGTATTCGTTTAACGAAGTTTGACGGGAAAAAGTTGGAACATCCTGTATAAAAGTATAGTAACTGTTTTAATTTGCACGAGGCCAACTTGTTCTTCGCCTCTTTTGTCTTTTTTTTTTTTTAAATGACAAACAAAACGATATATGTACCATATATCGTAAGTTTATGTACATATGTATGCGAGGAAAGTTTGCAGTTAGGACATATTACATGAATATTTCATCCGAATGGATTAATCGATATGAAAATATAGTTTCGTAAAGGAAAATTAAAAGGGGGGGGCTTATGCGATATGGATAAAAGGGAGAATCTTTGCTGGTGAAAATCAAAAAAAAAAAAAAAAAAAAAAAAACAGTGTCGCCTGTATAACTACATAGATTCTATAACGGAATAATTTCGACGGAATAATAAAAGACGGAAATTCTTTTTTCTTTAAGCAAGATTTAACAAGATATTAGAGGAATCTAATAAATTTAAAAGATTTAAAAGATTTCTCTCTTCTGGAGAGAAAGAATTTTCTTTTTTTTTTTTTCTTTTTCTTTTTTTTTTTCCTTTTTATATCTACATTTATTTTAGATACAGAGATATCGAAATCAATGTTAGACCAGTGTCCAAATATTTTCATTACTCTCCGCGTTTGAACGAGCGACGAATGAAAAACCGAGTTCGAGCAGAATCGTTGGAAGATTGAACGTCGAAGAAAAAGTTCATCAACGTTCGAAAAGAACAAATATAATATACGCGTATGTACCCGTTCGAATCGAGCATTTGATCGTTGCTAAAATTAGAACGCGTTCGTTGCTCTGAAATATCGCGTAATAATTATATACGTTCTGTTCGAGTGATTTTTTTTTTTTTTTTTTTTTTTTTGCCCCCCTAAGAATTCGATCCAATTTTTCCACATCCTTCCTTTTTGCCCGTCTCTCGTTCACCTCTCTCTTTCTAATCTCGTTTCTATATAAAAAAAAAAAAAAAAAAAAAATTATCGATTTATTAGAAACTCGATTCGTCGAGTTTCTCAACTGGTCGAAGTTTCGTTTATTTTCGCGTTAAATCGAACGGAACAAGGAGATGTATTTTTTTAACTTATTGACCGGTTATTAACTTATTTGTATTGTATTCGTTAAATGAGAAATTGAGAGGAAAGCAAACGATGGTATTGATACAA
>NW_006263748.1:553756-556888 GCF_000469605.1 Apis dorsata | reverse complement strand
GTGTAAACAACGGAATGCAAATAAATGCGGCAAATACGGCTCCTCGCGTATTCATTCGTAGGAATTGAAGCCGCGGGCAAGACCGCATAATGTTCAGTTACAAACCGGTATCCTACCTAGGCAACGAGAAATTATAAATGTTTCGATACGGTTCGCAGCCGGGTATCATCGTATAATTAAGCTATTTATATATATATATATATATATATATACACCGTATATATAATGACAAGGGTGTAGAGATATCGTTTTCCGATCCACGTATATTCGTATATCTGGTTTTCATTGCCGCGACGTACGAATTATATACACGATCAAGCTCCGATTAAATAACCGACCCTCGTTTCGTTTCGGTTTCGTATACCGTTCATCACCATACGCGCGTACGTGAACGAGTAAAATTCTTAAAAGTGGAAAAATTCTTCCTTTCTCCCCTTCTTTTCGATGGGAAAGGGAAAAGAGAAAAAAATTTAAACGGAAAGTGAAGTACGCCGCGGGCGTATAAATTGTCGAGTATAGGAGGGGGGGAGGGGGGACGTGACGTGACTACACCTGGGGGGAAACGATGAATTTTCAAGATTTATCTCCCCGAAACCGAGGACTAACTACTTAATCGAGTTAGGCCAAGGAGATACAAGGCGAGATTTTCATCGTGGCCCGGCCACGTTCGAATCAACCTTAATTACAATCCCTTCCTTCCTCCTCCCCCTCCCCCCTTGGTATCCGACCGGTAAAGACGGCCATAGCTTTTGGATCGTTGGAATGTTAGATTAGGTGTTAGTTTCCTCCCTAGTGCTTAACATCGTCCCTCTCCCCCTAACTGTGTTCCTCGTGTTTCCCTTCCCTTTCCTCCGTTTCTTCCCTCCCTCCCCTCTCCTTCGGGTAAAATGTAAACCCGTTGATAGAAACATGAAGACCGATCTCTCGCCTTTACGTCGGGATATTGTTTCAACTACTAGAGATCCCCTATTCGTAGCCATCCACCTGTATACGTAAATTCCTCCTCCTCCTCCTCCTCCCTTCGCGGTCTTTTCCTCCCTCCCCTCTCCTGTCCTCCCCTCGCCGTTAGATCGAAACTTTACGATCGTGCGAGCTCATCAACCCGGGTCGATAGTTTATCCTATTTTTTTCGGGTTATCGATATCCTTATGGTAAAAAAAATGGAAGGAAGGAAGGAAGGAAGGAAACGCGAGACGAAATAAACATTTTTATTACTTCGCTCGATGAATATTCTTCTTTTTCTTTTCTTTTTTCGTGAAGTTTAAATTTCCACCATCTTTTTAATAATACTACTTGCCTACGCTGTAAAAAAAAAAAGGAAAGAAAAAGAAGTAGAAGCATAGCTTTAAAACGCGTAATTATAGAGAAAATAAATACATTTAGATTTTTAATATATCCGTTTCCGCTCGTCTACGGGACGAACGGTGGCTCCTCTCCGATTTACGGAATTACTTTTTCAATCTATATAATCGTGGATAAATACATCTTCCACCGTAGTAGTAATTAAAACTGAAGATAAATGCGCGCGTGTGTTTACACGCGTTGTTTCTAGATCGTTGTTTCATCGAGACAGCGATACTGTTTCATCGGTCAATTTTACAGTAACGAAGAGAGAGAGAGAGAGAGAGAGAGAGAGGAAGGAAGACATTATTAATTAAGATACCGCCATTTCCTTCGTTTTCTCCATTCGAAATTAGGTTTTCATACCTTATTTCGTAACGGCAAATAGAAAAAGTTAGGATACGTAATTATTCGAAACTTTGCTACCTCTGCTGTACGTTTCAAAATTATAATAGTCGACCAAGAGACGATAAATAAAAATATAAAACGGGTTATCGAAATCAATTTACCAAAGGGTTCGCGCGTTTTAACCATAATAACGTTCGGGTCGGGCGAATTTCGTGGGAATCGTATGGCGGGGGAGAAGGATTTTCGAAGAAATCGAGATTTCTTCGAGGCCTCCCCTCCCGCCATCGCTTCGTTATTTATATCGATAAAATGATAATTAGACCCGACCGTTTTTACCCACCAAATTGATTTCTCTTTGTACTCGGCCACACGCACGAACCCTCGCTTTTACCCCTCCCCATTTCGAACCTTTCGTTCGATTTCACCTTTTTCCCCCCGTTTCGGGCAAGGTCGGTCGGTGGGTCGGTCTGGCAAGTCGCGGATCAATGGCGATTTAATTAAAGATTATAGCTGGACGAAAATTAAGATTAATCTCACCCCAGCTGCGGAAGAGGCGAATAAAAGGGGCAAAGGAGAGGGGGGACGAGGGGGACGGTGGTGTGACGTCGAAGCGGTTTGCTCGTCGACCTCGCGGCCAACGGCCTTAATTATTCGATGGAGACAGATGGAGGAGGAGAGGGAAAGAGAGAGATGGCGCTCTGAAGGAGGAGGAACGTATACCATAAGGAAAGTGGGAACACGGATGGAAGCGTTTTTTTAAAAAAAATACCACCAACTTTTAAGGGGAATAAGAAGAAAGGGAAAGAATTATAAAGAGAATCGCGAAAAAACATGTACGCATACTACGATGTAGTACACATAGATACGTAGACACAAAAGAGACGATGTAAAAATTTGAGAAAAGAAAAGGGATAAAGGGGAGGGAGGAGGAGGAGGAGGAGGAAAGGAAGCGTGTACACGTGTAAAAGAAGGCGTAGAACGAGGGAAAGATAGAGGAGGAGCGGGGGAAGGAAGAGATTACCAAAGGGGGTGATACTGTGGCCAACGACGTCGACGACTCTGCACTCCGTCGAGACTCATGACATCCGGAAAACGAGGTCGAGGACAACGACGAAGATCTTAGCACCCTCCGGGTAACCGGAGATATATGTATGCGCTATGTACGTACGTAGCTGGGATAAGAGTATATCGTCGCTGCTCTTACGAAACGGCATGCCCCGTCTCACCCTCCCCCCCCCTGCCCGCGTAGTTTTAACGTGTATACGTAAAGGAAAAGATAAAGGCGCACGGTGGCGGGCAAATATACCGAACATACGCGACGCATCGCGAAAGGGGAAAAGTTACGACGAAATTACTCGCGTTTATTCCGCAGCGAAGGAAAAAAATTGAAACATTTTCTTTCCTCCTAGGTAGGATCCTATATCTACCTATATCTAGCAACGA
>NW_006263748.1:550380-553545 GCF_000469605.1 Apis dorsata | reverse complement strand
TTGCCGCCGTTGAAAACAATTTTTTTTTTTTTTTTTCCTTTCTTTTTTCAATTCGCTACGATTCGTCGAAAAGTTTCGGTTTCGATCGTTCGATCGAGCTCCCTTTGAACGTTTGGAAATTTAGCCTGGAGAAAGGAAGCGAGTTGTTGTATAAGCGAATTACATTAACCGGTTTGGAAGGTATTTTTAAGGTTTAAAAATGGATGGATTAGAATTAGAACGTGGAAAGTGAGAGAAATATAGTGAGAAAGTTGTCGTAATTTTCCTTTGATGATAATTATGGATGGATCGTTAATCGAAACGTTAAAGATCGAGAGTGTTTACTTGCGATTTTTTACAAGTTGGTTACAAAGTTGGAATAAGGAGCAGAGCAATTAGTACGCCCTCACGTGCGTACGCGTTGAAAAAAAATTGCAAAGTTTTGGAAGAGAAAAATTAAATCAGCTTCCAAGAAGCTGTTTTAATCTTATTTTATTAATCGTGTTACAAACTCATTAGCGACTGAAAATAATTATCGTATAATTACCGTAATTACACGTGAATTATTGCACGATATAATAATAACAAGAGACCGGTCGCGCGTCCGTCGAAAGTTTATTTTAAAATAAAGCCCCGGTCGTCGAACTCCGAATCGGTTTTCGCGGGTCGATAAATTATATTAATATACGTGGGTAGGATAGCTCGACAATCGAGATTAAACTTACAATTAGCGAGCAACTTGGTATCTTTAGCTCGTTTCTCTTTATCTTTCGATCGATAGAGAGGCAGGCCGTGTCTGTGTTTTGCTACAGGTAATAATTGTCCAATGTACTTTGAGTAAAATATCAGATATATAGGTTAAATGGATTTTGTAAATTATTATCGCGCATTAATAAAATTTTCAAGATACCGGTGTATATATATATATATATATGTACATATTGTTGAAAGATTTTGAATAATCTTGGTTTTGGTGAAATATCGGAGAAATATATGTAAACGTTAAGTCGTTTAATTAACCATACACGTCACAAGTACACGTGTGTATCGAACGATAACAATACGTGAATCCACTATTAGTGTCAACTGCACGTATATTAACCCTATTATCAGAATTTCAGAATATCGAACCGATAGTTTACCAATTTAACTGACATAAGTAATTAATATCACTGGGAGAATCAGGTCATTATGTTATGTACGTGGTTATATATGTAGCTCCACTAATTCGATTATTTGTTCCATAGAATACGAAATTCGAAGCTATCGATGCAGCATCGATAAAGGAAGCGTATTACAGTTAAATTATCTAATTTCTCGTTACGAAAGGAGGGAACAATCGTGGTATATCGTGGTTAAAAAAAATATCTTTCGAAAAATCCTTACCTGTTGCGTATAAATAACTAATCTCTCTGGAACGTCCAAAAAATGACCAAAAATATCCCCGAGCAATTATCCTTTCCACTCTTCCTTCCTTCCTTCCTTCCTTCCTTTCTCTTCTGTCCGCACGATCGAGAAATTACGATAATGTTCTCCATTACAATTAACGGAACAAGAATTACGCGTTCGAAGGTGAAGAGAGCACGTATATCATTAGCATTAAAAGAGACAGAAGGGGAATTTCGTGTAAAATATATACAAAGTATCGTAATCGAGGTGAAGTTGGAGCGAAATTTGTACACGGAGACATTTATACTCGAATAGTCGGTAGGATAGAAACTCTGAAACTCTAGCTACTTAAGCGTCTCCCGGTACGCGTCTAAAATCTGCAACGGTACTGCAGTATGTTCGTACTACTTTTACTTGTATCTCTTTCTCCCGTGTGCCTGAAACCTTGGTTGCGTGTATATGAAGCAACCTGTGCGCTCCGCGCTAAATCGAAAAACTTTACCACTCGACGCTCGAGTCAAGAGTAGAACGAATCGAAATAAAATGATAGTCGATGGTAAGAGAGGAGGGAGGGGGGGGGAGTTGGGATTAGGGCCAACTTCGGTTGCGGGTGCTTCGGAACGATAACGATGGGTAGAGAGAGAGTACATTTGCACGAAAACGAAATACGGACGTACCAGAGAGATACCATCTCTCTCTTCCTCCTTTTTCGAGAGAGAATACAGTCTCTCAAGATTCCATCGATCTTTTTTTCTTTTTCTCTCTCTCTTTATTTCCCATTCCATCGTATTTACCATCTTATGAATTTTCTATTTTATATTCGATGTATCAATTCGTACGTATCTTTTATCCGGTAAAAGATAAAATAGAGAGAGCGTTCGATTTATTAATACGATTAATAATCTCGACTTTTTTCCGTATCGACGAAATGACGGAAGAAGTTTTATACGGGAGGAGATGACGTTATATATCCTATATTATATTTTATGCATCTCGAATATCAGAGTTAAAGAAATACTTGGAAAAATATGAGAAATTAAGAAAAAGTTAATATTGAAATTAAACGGAATGGTATTGATTGTAAATAATACGGTTACTGATACGTCGTTTTTTTTATTATCGTAAAAAAGAAAGGGGGGGGAAGAAGATAAAATACAATCAAATTGTTTCGCGTCTAGAATTTTAATCGAGTTAATTTTTATTCGTACTCGAAAAAGCTCGATAAACGTCAATTAGGACGAAATTATATCATGGCGGAAAGGTGTGACGTATGTAGAAAGTGACGTGCTCATTGACGTATCATTAATCAAAGTTCAAAGCAAGTATAGCTTTAACCGGTAAACCGTTTAAATTATCGAAGTTTCTAGGAAAGTAGAATACCCCGTTATGGTATTGACACATTGATCGATCGTACAACTTTGAAGAAATAAATACTTTAAATGAAGTCGCATAAGAGATTATTCTTTAAATGATACGACTTTTTCACGAGTAACGTGAAACGATGCGATCGTTTTAAGCGTGCGTGCTTCCGACAAAAAGAAAAGAAAAAAAAGGAATAAATATTCACATAAAAGAAATGTAAAGCGTGTTTTTTAAGATTATTACATCGTTTCGCGTTTTCCATCGGAAAACATCGCGTTGCCTCGCCACCTTAATTCCCTCCTTTTCGTATATAGCGATCGACTGTTGGCTGAATCAGTCGAGGCAATAACACGAGAAAACGCCACCTGTTTCCAAGTGTTATGGAACCTCGGCCCTTTCGGTACCACCGTCCTTCTCACAACTCGCCACCGTAGA
>NW_006263748.1:548570-550344 GCF_000469605.1 Apis dorsata | reverse complement strand
TCTCTCTCTCTCTCTCTCTCTCTCTCTCTCTCTCTCTCTCTCTCTCTCTCTCCGGCTCGCTATAGTTTCGTTAACACCCTTCCCCCCTCCCTATCAACATCATTACCGCTAAGCTCACTCTTTACGGCTCCACGAGATTTCATCGCCAAATATTACACGCCGCGCTTCTAACAATGGATACTTTTACTTCCGCTTTTTCTCTTCGATGGCGAATGAGAGAGAGAATTCGTCGGTTTAAAAATCGAACTCAAAAAAAGAAAAAAAAAAAATTTACCTATACCGATTTCTCAAACGTTGATAAGTTTCGCTTACGAAATAATTATCCCGAACGATTGGAAATTTTTTTTCTTTTTCTTTCTTTCTTTCTTTCTTCTTTTCTTTTCTCGATCGCGATGCTAGATTATCGTTTTTGGTTTCCGGCTAACCAATATCGATGACGAGAATTTTATTTTAGTTAACCGGGTAACCATTATCGAAGTCGGAAACTTTATTTTGATATCCATTAACCAATATCGAGAATAGAATAGAGAATGGAAAAAAAAAAAAAGAAAAAAATTTTCCGGTTATTTTCACGACCGTCGTGAATTTTTATCAATATTAATATCGATATTAATATTTACGGGGAAATATACGTATAGAACTTATATATTTTAATCCTCATCCGGTTCGATAACCGTTGTCATTTTTCCTTTTTTTTTTTTTTTTTTTTTTTTCTGAGTTGACGATCACGGCAATAACGCCGATTAATCAGATAAACGAAAAACGAATAAATTTTGATTCGCCTTCGTAGTCCTTTTAAAGTCTATTTAATTCCAACGAATGATCAATTTTCGCAACAACAAATTTTACTCCCCCCCTCCCTTTCCTTCGTCATCGCCATCTTTATATCGATTAGTTTTAGTTTAGCAGTAATAATTAAATGCATATTTGTTTTCATTTTTTATATAATTTCTTATGATTTATATATATTTTTGTTACAGGAGGCCCGCGAACGTTTTCTGCTAGGCCTTACCGAGGAGGTTGGTTGGTTTGCAATCATTAAGATTAGTCGGTAGAATTTTTCTTTCTCCGATTTTCTCGATGTACATCTATATATATAAATATATTTTTACACCTCTATTCACGTACGCATAATGCATACACATAACAATCGTATATTTCTTTTACTTTTCTATTTCTATGTGTATACTGTATGCTTCTCTTGTTTTCGATCGAAAACGTTGCAAACGATATTTAATACTTATCCCTTTTTTCGCGTCGTCCGTGTAATGGCGTAATAGATGAGAGCGTAGAATCCCGGTATTCGGTCAAATTCGAGCAACGACAAGGAAAAAGAAGGGTAAAAGTCGTTGGAACGTTTCTTTCGGTTGTCAAAAGGATGATGGATCCCTTGTTGTCTTTCAACATCGAGAAATATTACGAAAGTTAAAGAAAAAGCCCCAACATTTGTATACCCTGTGTCGTTTAAAAAGTTTCTATACCCCGCGGTGTAGTTTTTTCGGCCGACGAAAAAATAACGCGTCAAAGTATTCTCGTCGCTTTTTAAGAAACGCGATAAATAGAGCGCGAAATTTAAAGATGTGAAATTCGAAGATATTTTATTCCTCGATTATAAAAATTTAACGTTAACTTCATTTCGAGTATACGTTATATATAAAATATATATATATATATATTTTGGAAGGAGGCGGTGAAAAATTGGTTGACGAAGCGATTCTCGACAAGAACGGTAGCAACGATGACGACGACAAGATTGTCGCTCGACTGACGCCTC
>NW_006263748.1:544412-548133 GCF_000469605.1 Apis dorsata | reverse complement strand
TCGGTACCGCCGACGACGACGTCCGGCGATGTGCACTCGACGACGCTCCTCACGTTCCTGATCGTCGTTCTTCCAGGACGCCCGCTCAACCGTGAAATTTCTGCGCGAGTAGAAAGCAAACGAGATATCGTTTCGAGAAGAAATTCGAACGGTTGTAACCCCCGTGGAAAAAGGAGATCTATCGCCATCGCCGCGAATTCATTACCTTCTCCCCTTCCATTCCTTTACTCTTTTGGACCAACGTTATCGAATTTGCCAATCGAAATTCCCTCCCCTCCTCCCTATTTTTCCCTAAAATATATATATATATATATATATATCTCCTTGTACGACTCGATTATAAATTATATTCCCTTTATTATATTTCTCCAAATCCATCCATCCTTTTCGAAAAGATTCCCTTTTAATAACATCGAGATTGGCGTAGATTTCGTTCTCGGATTTTTCGAACATTTTTCCACGATTATTATCCGCTTTGAATGTCACAATGCTCGTGAATATTTGAAAGACGCACAAAAGACTCGTGACGGTCAATCTTTGGCTACGATCCTAAAGTAGAGCTCGGAATGCGCATGCGCAAGTAAATAAGAGGAAAAAAGATGGATAGACCCCCCTCTCCTCCCACCTTCCATCTTTTTGCCATCCTCTAATATCTGCCGCTAAGCTTCTCTTCTTTTTTTTCCCCCCCCCTTCCCCCGTTTTCCCTCATTGACCTAATTGAAATAGTTGATGTTTCATTCTACGATTAACGATTATCGATCGAATATCTAATTTTTTTTTCATCTTATATCACCTTTCTTTTTACTTCAACTTCGTCTAGAAATCTCGTTTCTCCTACATTCTCTCTTCAATATTGATTGATCTTGTAATTGTTAATATCCAACGAAATAAACATTCATTCTCTTCCTTTTCTAACGTCGCGTTGCGCAAAATTTCCTTTCCTTCCTCGAAAATATTTTACTTTTTACCGAATCGATCGAATGATTTCACATAGAATTTTCATATAGAGCCAGACTGCGCGATATAATATTAAATGCAATTTAATTTCATTCCCTTCGGATTCTATCGATCTTCCTCCGAGCTTAAAATTAATTTAAGCTCGAACGATCGAAAACGGTAGGTGGAAATATGGGGAGGTCGCAAAAAAATCTGATCTTTGGGATAAATCTTGGGATTATAAGGTAATAATTTCTGCGATTTATAGGCGCGAAAAAAAGGGTTTCACAAAGATTAAGAGCGTGCAGGAGGGGACGGAAAAAAACGGAGAGTAGATTTATTCATTCGTACGAGAAATGAAATTTCAACGACAACGTAACACCTGTGCCCCGGAGTTTAAGTTCTCGCGAAACGTTAGGAAACT
Source organism: Apis dorsata (assembly GCF_000469605.1). NCBI lineage: Eukaryota > Metazoa > Arthropoda > Insecta > Hymenoptera > Apidae > Apis > Apis dorsata. The sequence continues at coordinate 546,773 of NW_006263748.1, read as the reverse complement.
CTATCCGACGCTCGAGCTGATACACACACACACATATATATATATACATATATCGGAGCTAACCAAATTTCTTCCTATCCTATCGTTTCAACTTTTTCGATAGAAACTGCATTACCGAATTGGACAAACGTACTTTACCCCTCCCAAGTTTCTTCCCGCCCCGTGTACACGGTATTAGGGCGCAAGGAAAAAGGTTTGTAAATTGGCGAGTCGATTCTGGTTAAACGCTTGATGTGATGATAAATGATAAATCTATATTATAACGCGGGAGTATATCGCGATGAGAGAATAGATTTTCCGTTCGGTGGAAATAAAAAGGGAGGAATAAGGTTTGACAGGTGGTGTAAAAAGGTAAGTTTCTCGATGGTTTGGAGCAATATCCGTCGGAACGGTGTCGTGTCGTGGTTCACGTACGCAATGGATATTGTTTCCTCGTGGCCGAAAGTTGAAAAGATACGAGAGAAGTTTCCCCCTAGCCCGCGTCCTATCCAGACGACGGTCCTCCTTCTGCCTCTCGCGGGGTAATGGGCTTTGGAGAGCGGTGACAGCTGCGGAAGGAGGCGGGGACAAAAGCGAGGAAGACGCTATGTCGAGCTTCCTAAAGCGTACTGGTAACAAATCATTGGAGAGGAAGCGACCCGCTATACACTTCCTGATTTCTATCCCCCTTCCCCAACCCTTTGATTTATACGTTCATCTTGATTACAATTGATTCTAGTCCGACGATATCTCCACCTCCTCCCGTCCGGGCTATCGCCATTCTCCATCCTATTTATATTCTCGTATTCGCCCCGACATCCAATCCGAAATTTCCATTGAAAATAATTATTTTATCGTCGAGCCTCCGAAAGTCTTACGTCTTACTCTCGACGAACTTTCAAACTTGGATACTATTAAATCTAAATCTTATACGTGTTTTCCAGATAATCGTTCCAGTCGAATGTTCTTTTTTTATTCTCGTACTCGCTCGAAGATCGAATCCGAGATTTCGATTGAAAATAATTATTTTATCGTCGAACCTGCTCTCCTCCGAACATCCAAAAATTTTACGTATACTCTCCAGATAATTGTTTCAGTCGTCGAATGTTCTTTTTCTATTCTCGTACTCGCTCGAAGATCGAATCCGAGATTTCGATTGAAAATAATTATTTTATCGTCGAACCTGCTCTCCTCCGAACATCCAAAAATTTTACGTATACTCTCCAGATAATTGTTTCAGTCGTCGAATGTTCTTTTTCTATTCTCGTACTCGCTCGAAGATCGAATCCGAAATTTCGATTGAAAATAATTATTTTATCGTCGAATCTGTTCTCCTTCGAACATCCAAAAATCTTATATATATTCTCGACAAACTTTGAAATTTCGATACCTAAATCTAATCTATCTCCTATACGTGTTTTCCAGATAATCGTTCCGATATTCAGTCGAATATTCTTTTTTTATTCTCGTATTCGAGATATCAAAGATCGAATCCAAAATTTCAATTGAAAATAATTATTTTATCGTCGAGCCTGCTCTCCTTCCAAAAATCTTACATATATTCTCGACAAACTTTGAAATTTCGATATCTAAATCTAAGTTTCACTCCTATACGTGTTTTCCAGATAATCGTTCCGATATTCAGTCGAATGTTCTTTTTTTATTCTCGTATNTCGCTCGAAGATCGAATCCGAGATTTCGATTGAAAATAATTATTTTATAGTCAAACCTGTTCTCCTCCGAACATCTAAAAGTCTTACGTGTATCGTTCGTAGTATTCGCTGTTATACTATAATTTTCTACTCGATAAACTTTGAAACTTCGATACTTAAATCTAAATCTCCTATACGTGTTTTTCAGATAATCGTTCCAGTCGTCAAATGTTTTTTTTTTTTATATTCTCGTATCTTTCGAAGATTAAATCCGAAATTTCGATTGAAAATAATTATTTTATAAAACCTGCTCTCCTCCGAACATCTAAAAGTCTTACGTGTACCGTTCAACTAGTATTCGTATTATACTATACTTTTCTACTCGACAAACTTTGAAACTTGGATACTTAAATCTAAATCTCGCTCCTATATTTGTTTTCCAGATAATGTTCAAAATTCCAGTCGAATGTTCTTTTTTTATTCTCGTATCTTTCGAAATTTCGATTGAAAATAATTANTTTTATAGTCTCTTCTGAACATCTAAAAGTCTTACGTGTATCGTTCATAGTATTCGTATTATATTATACTTTTCTACTCGACAAACTTTGAAACTTGGATACCTAAATCTAAATCTCCTATATGTGTTTTCCAGATAATGTTCAAAATTCCAGTCGAATGTTCTTTTTTCATTCTCGTATCTTCCGAAATTTCGATTGAAAATAATTATTTC
>NW_006263748.1:539204-544400 GCF_000469605.1 Apis dorsata | reverse complement strand
ATAGTCTCTTCTGAACATCTAAAAGTCTTACGTGTATCGTTCATAGTATTCGTATTATACTATACTTTTCTACTCGACAAACTTTGAAACTTGGATACCTAAATCTAAATCTCGCTGCTACGTGTTTTCCAGATAATTGTGTTCCGATCGTCGAATGTTATTTTTCTTTCGAATGTCGCGTGAACGACGTCTTGTACGATCTCGCATCCCGTAGGACAATTTTACGCGTATACTTACGCGTGTAACCACGTTCACGCGATAAATCGTATCGAAAACGCATATGCGTTTGTGTATGTACAAGTTTGTACAAGTTTGCGACCACGCGTTTCTGTCGTCGCGTGTGCGTGGGCTAAGCGTAGTTATTGAATTTACATTTGCGTACGCATTCGTAGAAACAACCCCCTCCTCGGGTTGGCGCGCGCGTATTCGCGCAGGCAGACGGAATCGTTTACGTAGAATACGTTTCCGTGTTAAACGGTCGGGCTACGTGATTTCATTCGCGATACGAAGTCACGATCGTTCCACATCCGTTGGAAATATGGCGCCTCACGTTCGTCCCTACGTCCAGTGATGCACGGTCCCGCGCTCCATAAACCACGCAAAACCGGATCAACTAGGCATTTAGTACGTAGGAACCCCTGCATCAACCCCGCTTCCGGGATTCATGTGTCATCTCGAGATTCATGTTTCTCTCTCCTCGTCAAGGAAACATTTTTCTACTCCTATCTATTTCTTATTAAATATGTAAGACGTACGCGCGCTCTTTTCAAAGTCCAATGGTTGAACGAGTATGAAAAAAGTACGAAGAAAGAAAGGAAAGAAATAACGCGTGAAATATCTTTCGAAAAGATACGTCGTAATTATATTTACACTCGGAGAAGGATCGATCGTTTTCGTCGAGTTATGCGGCGGCGAGGTTAGAGAGGGGTACATACTCGAAAGAGGTTGAAGTCGAAGGGAGGGGGGATAAAGTGGCGGCACGGTCGAAGAATCGCCAAATAGCCAACCGGTCATTGTGCTTGGCTAAAAAGTAAAAGAGATCAATCGACCGACCAATCCACCGACCGGTCAAGTCTTTCGCTTTTCACCTTTTACCTCTTTCTTTTCTTAAAACCTGTATACGTGTGCGTGCCCGTTGTGTGTACGCCACCACGTGGTCGATCTTTGATTTTTCAACGACCAAATTTCTTCGCGTGCCACCTTCCATCGATCTCCTTCGTATGCCTTTTCGCTCCGTCCCCTCCTCTTCTTCTTCTCTTTTTCTCCTTTCAATCTTCTTTCTTTTCCCTCTCTTTCCTTCTCTCTCCTCCAACCTTTCGCCCCCAACCTCCTCCAGCATTTCAGTTTTATTCCTGTTTTCCCGTGTCTCCACCGAACAACCTCTTTTGCCGCTGTGTCACCCCTTTCCCGAATCGCCAACCCCCTCCCCCTTCTCATTCTTTTGTCCCGGCCACCAGGCAAGGTTTTACGGCTGATCGTACATCGACCGGTCGAACACGCCCGCTTCCACAATTGATTTCTCTGATTTACTACCTTTCCGTCGTAATTCAGCTCCGCCAACTTTTCGCTCTTCCCCAACGGTCGCGCTCTAGTAATTAATTTATAACGTTGTCAACGTTGTCGAATTGGACACGCGAGTGGTCTTGAAAATTGTATATAACGGATGGGAATATTTGACGAAAGGGAGGTGGAAGGGGGTTGCGATGATCGCGTATATAATCCCCGTGAGTTAACCGAGTGGATCGTATTGTTAGGAGCTATAACTTTGGAAACTATCGTACAAATATCGTGGGGTATTTCCTTCTACCAAGTCATTCCCCGGGCTTAGGTTGCAGATTTAGTTAACAACGATGTAAACTTAACTGGGGAGAAGAGAACTGTCTTATGTTTGTACCGTCGGGGAGGAGCAAAGTAATCGAGATATATGGGTATTAAGGAGGAACGTTGCTACGATTGTCCGGTAAGATCCGCGGATCCTTGTAAATCGCCACAAGCCTCTGACAGTATTCTCAGCCGTATTAACTCCGACTAATACCCACGTTTCTTCCCGGCTATTCTCGCTTGTTTATACCCGCTTTATTTCGCGTAATCTTTCCGCTTTGATTCAACTACCCCCCTTTCGAGAGAAAAAAATTTTATTTCTTTTAAGAAATTTCTCTCTTTCGATTATTATCCAATGTTTATCATTACGATCTTATCTTGTACGTATCACCGAAATAATGGATGGTTAATTATAAAAAAAGGGAAGAATAAAAGAGAAACGAGGTCGCAAACGAGATCGTGTTTGGATGTAGATAGTAGATAGAAAAAAATAGTTTATACGGGAAATTTAATAATTTTGAATAAATTAATATATTAATAGTTAAGATTCATCAAAATCCTTCTTTCATTCGATTTCTTTGTTTTTTCTTTTTTTTATGGAATCGCATTTCCAAAATTTCTTTATTCAGGTGTCATATTTGCGGTGGTGTAGCATCTGATATTTCTTCCTTTTTTTTTTTTTTTTTATTCTGCGTGATCTCAATGAAAGCGGCTTTTACAGTTTCGTCGATATTCAACACGCGATCTAGAAACAAAACCATACACGCGTATCACTTTTATGATTTACGCGAAATTTCAAAACTACGAGAATAGAGCTAACTATAAAAAAAAAATAAAAAAAAAAAAAAATAAAGATACGTATGAAAAAGTATTAGTAGAATATTAAAAAAAAAAATTATTATTCACACTTGATGAACGCGTTCGTTCCCATCGTTGTTGAATAACAAAAATTATTTTCAACTTTTGAAATTATTACGAATAAACGTTGATTTATTACGAAATTGGTGATAGCGTGTATACGTATTGTGCTTCTGGTAGATAAGCAAGCGCAAATAGCGAAGTTAAATAAATTTAATCTTTATGCATTTTTTTTTTTTTTTTTTTTTTTTTTTGTATCGCGAAGTGCTACAACACGCAAAGTCACGAGTGGAACTTTGATTTTTCACGAAGAGAAACGTCAGGGTGAAGGAAGAAGAAAAAATTTTAATAACAAAACCCGTTCGAAAAATAGAGGAATCCATTCCATTGAAGTTGCTTTTTGTTTTATCCCGATATCTCGATTCGTTGCCGAGATATAAGGATTCAAAAAGTGTCCATAACTCTTAACGCGACGCGGAGATTATGAATGGACTCGCGACCCACTAACCCACATTTTTTTCTTCGAAATGCATACTACACGTTTCCTACAATTCCTACATACTACGTCCTTCCAAGAATCGCGGCTGTCACTCGTCTCGAGTTTGGAATAGTGGAGTCGGTCGAGACGAGATGCGAGCGAGAGATCAAAAATTACCTTTCTCTTTACGCGACGATATCTCGGCAACCCGAAGTCGTATCGGGATGAATGAAAAGGCGTTTTAAAGGGGAAGATTCCGCGATTCCGATCGTCTTCCCTCGATCGACCGAAACTCGCCATCTTCCAAGTTACAACGATTTAAAATTTTCTTCAATTTTAATACGATAGTTCGATCGAAGATAAGCGACGCGAGAGACCCGTTCGGAATAAATATTGTCCACGTTGGGAAGCAAAGTAAAATAAAGAGAGGAATAGACGAAAGAATAGAAAGATGGAATAGGAAGTGCGAGGATTGGGAAAGTTGCGGTTGTAGAATGCCAATGGCTGCACGTTCATCGCTCCGATTGTAAATCAATTAGTTCGTATTGTAAATAAATCACCGTTTTACACCTCTACTGTGCCGCGCCATGCGACATTCGTATGAAATTTATTGCCCATTTTCGTGAGTGTCACTTCGATTTTGCGCCACGATATCGCGATTATACAAAAATATCGTAAAAATCGCAATTTAATATTAATAATTTCTCCATGATTCGAGATTTTTTTTCTCTTTTTTCTTTTCTCCTGTATATATATATTTTTTTTTTTTTTTTAGAACAAAACTAGATAGATCTATCTATCCTCTTCATTTATTAACTTGCAATATCAAAGTTGAGCGATCGTAAATAGCAACGTGTCAAAAAGAAAATATTAATTACGCGTTGAAAATTCAAAGTGATCTTTAAAAAGGGATAAAAATACGTGTATTCTGAAAAAAGTAAATACGTTCTATTGTAGAAGAGCGACAATTATTGATCGTTTATTACCGTGAGAAAAGAAAATCTTATCTCCGATGAACTTTCCAGTGAAATTCAAGTAAGAATACCGGCTATTATACGAAGATAGAATCGCGCTAGATCGAATCGGTTCTTTAAAGAAAAGATAAATATTGGGGAGAGAATAGGAAAAGAGTCTGCTCTAAACTATCTTAAATTAAATGGATATATCATTTGAAAAACCAGAAATTTTCGTATTCTTATCTTCGTATCTCGTTTCGCTCGTTATCGTCTGTCCTTAGATATATATATATATAAGATATAAGATATATAAATGATATTCGTTTTTAACGTTGTAATATATCGAAATAAATTATTCGTCGACAATACAAGGGAACAATGGATCGAATTAAATTTCGATATGTTGCGCAATATGTAATGCTATATATTACAAACATGGAAATTATTATTACTTCTTTTTGTTTTTAGATATTATTGAACACAACAAATTTTATCGCGAACTTGATATGGAAACGTTTAAAATTTTATACCTTCTATTGATTTTGTTGTCGTTGCGTGTACAATAATTGAATAAAAATCTCAAATAATTTCAATAAATAAAATATAAATATAAACATGGAATAGATAAATAATAAAAAAAGAAAAATAAAACGATGAAATAAATAAACGTAAGAAATAAATAAATATAAATAGAGAAAAAAAAATTTAATTTCGCGACGCACACGTGGAAATTTACCCGTAATTATTCTATTAACCGTTTTGAAATGAAATAATAACGATATATCGTTTTCTTTTTTACAAAAGGGACAATAACGTTTTAAATTTTAAAAATACATACAACTTAGAAAGATGTAAAAATGTAAAATGTAAAATGATTTTATTTTCGTTTATCTTTCCTCTTGGACGTATATTATAAACTTTAGCTTTTATTTTTCGTCAACTACGCGAAACGTAATTGTTATTTCGCCTGTTTTTTTCCACCGTTACTCTCCACTCGTTTATCGAATAATAAATTCCTCTCCTTCCTTCTCTCGCATAATTTTTCCCCTCGAATATCGTATTTATATCCCGGATATAAGCGTC
>NW_006263748.1:536957-539044 GCF_000469605.1 Apis dorsata | reverse complement strand
TGTAAAAAAAAAAAAAAAAAAAAAAAAGAAAAGAAAAGAAAAAAGAAAGTAAAAATCAAAGTATGTATCGATTATCTTTCGATAAATTCGAATCGTTCGATAAATTCGATGAGATATTTCGCTGTCTAAAATGGCGATAGCGATCGGATCGAATGTACGGATCGAGACACGATATTAGACGTGTTCGGTGTAAATCAGAGAAGATCCGCCTAAACGAGGAACGAACGGTTTTGCATGGGTGCATGTAGGTGGCAACGGGCGGACAGAGAGGACAAGCCGGGGGACGACGTTCCTGCCAGCACTGGCGTTAATGCTAATGCTAATGCTAATGTCGATGTTAATGGCGTTGACGTTGTCCTCTGCCGATCTGTGCTCGCGAATACACCCACCCGCGTACTACATCTCGACAAACCAAATTCATTATTGCCACCGTATTTATACCGTATAAGTAACTTCCAATCCGATCCCCCTCCAAAATTCCCCTCATTTTTCCCCCCTCCTTTCGATTTATTATCCTCGAAAATAAATCTGTCCACGTGACGATGGTGATTAAAATAATAATAATAATAATAATAATAATAAATATGGAATAGCGGAGGAAATCGAATTCTTATTTTTCTCGTTCGTCGAGGAAGAAGGAAGAAAGAAAGGAAGGAAGGAAGGAAGGAAGGGAGGGAAGAAGGATAGATAGAGATTCAAAATCGATTGGATTTTCTTAGGTCGAAATGACGTCATCGCCGTTGACGACGTAGACGTCAATTACCGCTACTACCTTTACTACCGTACCACATTTGCATAAACAGCCACGACTCAATCTCTATGCTAATCGACTTGTTCGAGTCCGAAAAGTACCCGTGTTAGATGCGCGTGTCTGAATTCGTGCATCCATATATACCATCCATCTATTCGTGCATGAATATAAGTTATAGATATTTCTTTTTTTCCCTATTTTTTCTTTTTCTTTTTTTTTTTTTTTTTTTTTTTTTTTTTTCTTTTTTTTTTTTTGTCTTATTTGTCTCGAGGGAACTAGGGAAAACGAGTATCGCTTTATCATATCGTTCGTTCGTTCGTTTTTTAATTGAAACGCAAAGTTTCGAATATTTCGTGTTTACGTGTTTCGATTACGTGTAATAATAATAATAATAATAATAATGATGATGATGATGATGATATATATATAAAGTTTTTCTATTATAGATAATGTAAATACGAATACCGGTTGGTTGATGCGAATCTCTCTCCACGGTACACCTGTAATGCGGATATTTCTGCAACACAAGCAATATTGACATCCAATGATGCAAGCATTATTCCTGAATCCGGATATTGGAATTTTATCCCATATAAATACGAATACTTTATAGAGAAAATATTTGCGCAAAATGTTGCACATTATATTTGCGCATTCGGCATGATAATTTTGTCAGTTTAATTTGACATTTGACGTAGATATTCATAGAGCTCGATATTATTTTCTTCTTCTTTCTTTTTTTTTTTTTTTTTTTTTTTTTCTTTTTCATTCTCGATAAATAATAATCGAACAAATCAATATCACAAATCAATATCAATAACAACGAGGGTGTCGTTGAATTTTCATTACAGAGATTAACGAATCGGCTCTCGTTCCTTCCTCCCCCCTCTTTTTTTTCCAATTCCCTGGCTTTTCGTTTAATCTTTAAATTAATAGCCTCGACGAATATACTATATTACGCGCAATACTATTTGTCGAGATAAATGCGAATAAATAATATGGAACGTAACTCTCCGAGTTACAGAGAACAATGGCGGATAATGGTAAGTCTGACGAAACAAAGTTTCCTAGCAGCGGAAGGAAAGAAAATATCGTTTAGTTTATTTTTCTGTTCCTAAATTGGATGCTGGATGAACAAGTGAACTCATTTTCTCGAGTGAAAAAAATCCGATTTACCGAAATTAAATTAAACCTCCGCGGTAACCTTTGAAATTAAATTTTTTAAATAGCACTTCTGGTGGTCAACTCGTACGGATAATAAAACGCAATGCACGCGCGAAGACAGTTTACGCGTCAAAAGAGAAATTTTGTGAGAGAAGAGAAGAGGAAGAAAGAG
>NW_006263748.1:531914-536935 GCF_000469605.1 Apis dorsata | reverse complement strand
CCTCCTTCGATTTCCTCGAATGAAATATGTATATATATATATATCGCGTGGTAGAATTCTCGTAAGATTTCTCGATCTATCGCGAAAATATGTATACGCGCGACTGTAAACTAGGATCGACTCGGATATCGAAGAATGGCGACGTTGGCTAAGCTAGGATTCGCGATTTATATTTGATCGAACTGGATGCCAGGTCCTAACGCGGTCAATCCTTGCGAGAGTACATCTGCGAAGCCTGGTCTCCGGCAATAATTCGAGAAAGATCTTCCTGACGACGTTGACGGCTCCTTCGGGAATGGATCCCCGAGATAAATGGAAACTCGGAGCATTCAGACCCTACCCTCCCTCCGTGAACGCGATGAAACGTCGCATAACTATAACCGCATCGCCCTCCCTTCCTCCTTCGTATTATATCGAGGTAAGAACATCTTTTTCTTTTTTCTCTCTCTCTCTCTCTCTCTCTCTCTCTCGATATTTCGCGAAAAAGTTATCGCGAAAAAGAATCAAGATGAGAAGAGCGACGCGTAAGACGCGGTGTGTACTTGCTTGTTGTCCGTTCGTGGTTGGAACGAGTAACATCAACAACCGAGATCCAATGAAACGAACGTTTCTTATCATAACGCCATCTCGGGGGATAAACTCGAAATGAACGAGTTACGACGGCGGAGAGAACAGAGAATCGTTTCCGTTGTCGGAGGGGGGTTAGTTAATCCGGTTAGTCCAGAAGTTACTGGTCGAATCAGCGGAAGAGAAAGAGACGGACAGTTAAGGAAAATCGAGGCGAGAGAGAGTTAGTCGCATCCTACCTTCGGTTACTATTATTCGAGCTAAAGTTACCAACCTTTATCAACAGAAATTCGATCGATTCTTATTCATCGCGAGTCATCCTGACTCGCAACTTTGTCGTCAACTACGACTTTCGCTCGAACACGACACTTTCTTCTTCCGTTTACATCTGTTTCGCGATTTTGTGGGGAAAAAAAAGAAAACTGTAATCCGATTTTCACGAAAAGTTTGTCGTCGTCGTTAAATTTCTTCCTGTCCAAATGTTATTTTTCTTTCCCCCTTCCCCAAATTCTTTTCCAAATTTATTCCGTCTTTGAAATAATTTTCAAAGAAGGGAAAAAAATTGCATCGCGTAATTTTGAAATAAAGCTGGAGAATTTAGATGAATCGAGAAGTGTCGGGAAGAAAGTATGGAGAGCAGCGAAGAAATGATCGATGAAAATGTTATCGCTTGATGGTAATTTTGGAAAATTGGTATTCGAACAAAATGAAAGTAGGACATTTGCATGGGAAAAACAAAGTTTGAAAATTCGTTGGTTAGAATGAAAAGGGGAGGGAAAAAAGGGGAAGAAAAATATCACAGTTACCGCTTGGGTGGAAAGTTGGGGGAGGAGGGTTGCCGCGAAGAATACTCATTTTTAATCCGGTAGCTCTCATCTAATATTAACTGGAATTTAAAGGGACTGGGGTAAGAGATTGCGGGTCAAGAATAAAAGAGAAAAGAAAAGACACGGTTAAAATGGGATCGGTGGAGAGAGAGAGAGAGAGAGAGAGAGAGAGAAAGAATGCATGAACGATTTCGTACTACTAAAAGAAGCATATTTTTATTGCTTAAACCATCTATTTCGTGTATATATTCCACTTGTGCCACTTTTCAACGCCACTCTCTTACGCGTAATATCTCAAAGAATCTTCAACGACGTTTTAAAAAAACTTTACGACTTTATTTCTTTCCAACGTTCGAACGATCGGGCAAGCATAATTACGATAACGCCAGAGGCATTACAGGCATTTAATTATTCGCAAGAAAAAGTATAGGAAAGTTGGTAGACGCGACGGACTGCGATCGATGGTGATCACGATTCGTTGATCGAACGTCGTGAAAAGATATTATATTCGAAGCCAAGTTTTTTTTTCTTTTTTTTTTCTTTCGATTCGGTAATAATATAATTTAACTTTTACAACATCGGTCGGATCTTTGCTTTCTATTATTTTCTCCGAGAAATCCTATCTCGGTTCATCCCTTTTATTATTTCCCGTACTCTTTCGGAACATTAGTACCGGTACAAAAGAAAAGTAAGAAGGGGAAATGGTTGAATGCATCGCATATTGCGCTGTGAAAACTTTTCTCATTTCGGTTCGTTTAACCCGAGAATGTGAAGGACGCCTATTGACCGACGTATATGACGTAGAATAAATTAATTCAAAAAAATCGTACGATACATGTGGAAAAGAAATAAATATATATATATATACACACACGTAATAAATTATATATATATATATGAAATATTTAATTCTTATGGTCGTTTCGCGTGATTTTTTTCTTTCTTTTTAAAAAAAATTATTTACTTTGTCCATTAGCAACGACATCCGATCTGTTTGTCGATCGTTTCATCCGTTAATATAGGCTCGTCATTATGTACTTTGCGTGTTGTGTTTCCCATAATTCGTTGTGGTATGCGTATTTGTAGCACGATTGTACGGTGCACGAGTGCGAGATACGTATTACCTTCTCGTCGTCTCTGTTAGCGTATACTCTAGTGCAGCTAACAGTTTACATACCGAGCTAACACGCTCTGTTGTTCTTGCGTAGATATTACATTTTCCGCATTTATATATGGTTATTGCGTCGTTCCTCCTGATATATTTTTTTTTCCCCCCGTTACTCCTTCCTTCCACCCCTCTCGCGGCCATTCCGAATCCTCCCCATTTCTCGGTAAATGAAACTTTGTTAAGTTCGTTCTCCTACGTGTATAGTACATCGAATGCTTCAAAACCCGTCCATGCATCTCATTGATAATCCTTTTATCCCGCGCTTCTCCTTCTCGTTCCAACAAAGAGATAAAAGAAAAATTTATTCGAGTGTATTTATATATCCGGTTGTAGTAAAAAAGTAGCGAGAGTAGTTTTTTACGGAGAAAGTCCTAATAGGTACGTAAAACGAAAATAAAAAATTTGTGGCCGACAATGAAACACGGTGATGGAAGTGTTCGGTGTAATGTCGTACGAGCACGAACGAGGTCAAAGAAGTGGTTTTTATCGATAGTTGCATTATCCACGATCTAAACATAATGTTTAAACAAAATGTTTATCGAAATATTTTAATGACAGTGGTTATTACGAACGTGATTACGACTCTTCTTCTGGATATTTACGACTTCTCGCAACTATTATCGTTATTACTTCGGAGGAGCGGATCGAGCGACGTGGATCTCTTTGTCCCTCTTCGTCCGATGAACGAAGAAAAATAGATGATTCGTCGTCGCCTCGTCCAGAGTATAGAGGGCGACTGCACGCGACGCGAGTTTTTTTTCCTTTTTTTAAGATCGCATTCGCTCGTTAAAAAGCAAGTGCTCCAAAGCGCGCTCTCTTATTGGAATCGGTTTAAAAATCGAACGTTCCCTGATACATCGTATGATAATTTACGTTGGTGATAAGAGATTGTACGAGAGATTGCGGAATGTGTCCAGCTGGGCTTATTACTCGCACCTGCACGAGCACGTGAAAGACCGTACATGTGGCTTTGTAACACGATACATATGTTGTATATAGTACGTTCACCTATTACTACCACTACGATATCGACGATGTGCGGTCAGTTATATACGTCATTGTTATCGGAATGAGCGACTTTACGACCGAGCATTCGGCCCTTCGAACAAGTAAAAAAATAATCGATAAATTGTATTCCGCCTTCGAGAGAGAGAGAGAGAGAACTTTTTGTAACGAAGAAAGTCAAAGTCGAGAGAATATTCCATAGCATCGAAGATTATCAATTTTGGAAGATAGATCATTGTTTGTTGTTAGAATCTTTGTTCGGAGTGCACTCGATCGGGCGCTCAACCTAGTTTAGTTTATAACTCGATGATCGCGAGTGGAAAAGCCAAAGTTGGACAATTTGACTGTGCCCTGGTTGAGCGATGGTTCCCCTCTTAGCCGCTGTTCGCGGGAGAAGCGATATAGAATAATAATGGATGGAAATATCGTTCGTTAATAATAAAGAGAAGTTAGAGGACGCGTTTCGTTTGTATCTCTCGGAGGCGATCTTCTTTGAAACGCGCGCGTCTCCCCCTATTTCTCCACGAATATCGTTTTAATTTAAAATTCCGTCCTTTTACATTTTCTTTAGTTTTCTTTTTTTAGTTCCACGCCTCCATTCCATTCGCGCCTTTTCACCCGTGACGAAGCTAAAACGCGAGGATACACGGAAGAGGGAGAGAAAGAGAGGATTAGAAGTTATTACGTAGGAATCGAGTAATAGGCAAGGAAGGTGCTCGTGCGCGTGTCCCCTTCTGCCGCAGATTAATTATACGTCACGATAGTAAATTAATTTTGGCCAACTGTGATACAAACATTCTTCATCTCTTATACCACGTAATGGCAACAGTGCATTAAGCTTCTAAGTAATTTAATTGGGTTGCGAGGTTAGCAATCGCTAAGAATAAAATTCTTCCTCTTCTTTTTCTTCTTCTTATAATCAAAAATTTGATTATTCCACGGGCGGAACGATTATCAAATCATAAAGAACGAAAAGAAAAAAATTTTGAAAAGGTATATATCGATCATATTTGATATTCAATTTATAAAATTTACGATTTTATCGTTGTTATCATTATTATTATTATTTTTTTCAGACTTTTAAAATACAAATCGCATCGGTATAATCGGTGAAGACATTACAGTAGCGTAGAATAGGTTGAAAGACGATGTCAGATGAACGCATCTGGATGCTCGCGTAGAAGTGAGCAGTAGTTTGCATTGATACCGGTATTCCTCGGGCTCGAGCCTAACCAACAGAATTCACATTCCATTTGGCATTCTCAGGAGACAACGGCAGCTGTCGGAATGCAGCCGAACCATCTCCTCACTGTATAAACACGTACAAACAGAAACACTCAGAATTGCATAATCTCTATCTTCTTTCCCCATCTCTCTCTTTCCCTTTGTCTCTCTCCCCTATCTCTATTTTCCTTCCATCTTCTCCTATACGTAACATGCCTCTGCATCTATAA
>NW_006263748.1:524791-531572 GCF_000469605.1 Apis dorsata | reverse complement strand
ATATATATATAGTATATAGTATATCCGTGGAACATTCTCGATCATCGAACAAACACAATTGTCCTACACCGTATTCCCATTTCGATCTCTCCTTCTTCGTCTGCTCTGCTTCAAGTAAAAGTTTAAAATTATTAAATCGATCGTGACGATAATATTTGGTGTTGCAGGACCGATCGTGACGGCGAGGGCGGTTCTTCAAGGTACGGCGGAACTGCCATGCGACATTCGTCCTCCTCGACAAAATGATTCTGCGATATTAGTCGTTTGGTATAAAAGCGATATCACGCCTATATACAGGTGAGCATTGATAATAAAATTGTTTGCCTATTTGTTCCTCGCATTCCTCTTATAAACTTGATTCATTTTCTTCGATTTATTTAAATTCTCGCGTGATAAAAAATTGTTGCAGTTACGATATGAGGGGTAAACAGTCGGAAAAAGATTCGCACTGGAACGATAAGAATCATTTGAACGATCGTGCCTTCTTCAGAACGGTCACCGAGCCGGCCACTTTGAACATCAATCACATCGAAGAAAGAGACGGGGGTGAATACAGGTGTCGAGTAGATTTTGCCAAGAGCCCCACCAGAAATTCCAGGATTCATCTGACGGTTATAGGTTTGTATATTATAAAAGAAAGAAAGGAAAAGGAAAAATCTGCTACTTTTTACACGAGGTATCGAAATTTTCGTGGAAAAACAGAAGAAAAATGTAATCAATCCCTTACTTGGTATTTTTTATTTTTTCTATATATTTCAGTACCGCCGCATAAACCGAATATCATCGACGAGCATGGAACGATTGTGCAAACGGTAACAGGTCCGTACGAAGAGAACGAGGATATGAAATTGCAGTGTCTCGTGTCAGGGGGTGAGTTTTCTCAAGTATCAGTTTTACCAAAGTTTCTTCAAAGTTTCTTTTCTTCTTTTTTTTTTTTACGAAAATAATCAATCAATTAATTCGTTAATTTACGAGAATTTATTAATCAACTCTAACTAATTTTTAGTTTTAATCCGCTCATGCGATTCGTTTAATCGTTATCGATAATCGAGTTTCACGTAAGGTTTCGTCTAAAGCTGGAATGGACAGATACAATAATCGTTGCGGAAATGTACGCAACAACGTAAAGAAATTGTTAAATCGAATTACGATTATCGAATGCGTTTATAGATACGTGTATGTAACGTTATCTCTTTTATCTCCGATTACATCCACTTACGAAGCACCGTAACACGAACTATATCGCACGATATGTATATCTTGTGTAATATTAAGCATCTGGAACAGTATCAATTTCATCTTCAAATTATTATCCATTCAGAATTATAAATCGATCTCGAGTTGATACACGCGCGTGTGAATAATAAAATTGTAAGAAATTGTAAGCCCAGATCGTTTTAAAAGATCGTTATTTTTAAATTATATTTTCGTACGCGTTTTTCAGGTCGGCCAGAACCGAAAGTAAAATGGTGGCGTGGAGAAATGCTTCTCGACTCGACGGACGAACCAGGAGAATTCCCATCCCTTCGTAGAAACACTTTAATAGTAAAACAACTTTCAAGAGCTGATCTTCATGCTGTATTTATTTGTCAAGCATCCAACAACAATATCAGTCAACCTGTTTCAGCGTCCGTTACCATTGAAATGCATCGTAAGTTTAGTTTTAACTCTGTTTGATATTTCGTCCAAGTGATATCGTTGTTAACACTAACGATGAATAAAAACATCGTGCATTGTATATCGATTACGAAAATACGAAAAATGGATTTTTTAATCGAGTCAAAAATCAAAAGTATTGAATAAATTTAAAAATAACGAAAAAAGAGGAATCGAATACGTTTTATATATAAGCATAAAAGAATGCTTCACTTTAATAAATTTCGAAATAATTACACGATATATGTGTTAAGAAGTATTTGGAACACTTTTCAAGTGTGCGCAAATTTTTAGGGAATGTTTACATTATCGATACACGCGCGTGTATTATCAATGTGTAATCGGTAATTTTAACGCTAAAATTAACTCTTTGATATGAAATGCAGTAATCATTAATTAACTGAAATAGCAAATATATTTGCGACACCACGTTTTTGTCCACAAGCCAAAATTAAATCGCTCGTAATTTGAAAAATAAGCGACATTTTCGTATTCATCTCGTCTAGAGTTCGATTCTCAAAAGGTGTCCCACTTGTTTCTTAACACCCCTGTAAGTACACACACATGTAAAATATTCGTTTGAATACTTTTTTTATTTATCAACAGACGATTAAAATTTACTTTCAGATTATATGTTTCTTATTTTTCAGTGAAGCCAATGTCTGTAACGATATTGAGCAATGAGCATACACCTCTTAGCGCTGGTCGAAAGTATGATATAAATTGTATAACCGTTGGATCGAGGCCACCAGCTAAGTTATCTTGGTACATGAATGGAAAGAAATTGAATAATCACACGGAGAAGGTACGTTGTTTTTTTTTTTTTTTTATTAAAAATCATTACTGATGTAATGATTTAAAATAATAAAAACCAGCCCATTCTAACGTTTTTAATATAAAGTTCGAAGCTACTCGTCGAAATATATAAAAGGGGTTAAAAAAACACGTGGGACACCTTTGCAGGACTGATGCAACGAAACAGAAACAAAATATTCGATGCTCGAAAATACATGGAATCAGATTTATTGATCAAATCACGAATAATTTAATTTTGCGAGAAGGCAACGAGAGTTATATATAACGTCGATTTTTTACGGAAGTGTCGCACATTGATTGCGAGACGCAAGAGAAAATTATACAATTGTATCGAAAAGAAAATTCGATCGAATAGAATAAATGGTGCAATTGTTAAATTTTCCAATTTTTAAGCGCACGATTAATCGTCTGTTGTCTATAATTACATTTATTTCGCGCGTATTATCATATTTCATTCGAGATCGTGGAAAACTACCTTTGAAGCATCCCTTATTAGTCTATCTAAATAGTTCAAGTTTAATTTAAATAATTACAAGTTAACGTTAAGCTAACGTAACACTCCTCCGGAGGTGTAATTAGTAGCCTCTCTCTTTTAAACTAATAGTCTCTCGTTATCCGAAAGTGTATTCCAAAGTAACTTTTTAAAACTTGATATTTATTTTTTTTTTGTTTTTTTTTTTCTTTTTTTTTTTACGTTAAAGGTGTCTCAAGATGGAAACACGACCAGTTCCACGTTAATCCTGAAACCAACTTTATCCGATCACGATAAAACGATAACTTGTCGAGCGGAAAACTCTAAGATTCAACGAAGTATAATGGAAGATACGTGGAAATTAAACGTGTTTTGTAAGTAAAACTATTTTTCTTTTTTTTTTTTTTTTTTTTTTTCTTTTTTTTTTTCCGTTAAAGGGGTCCCAAGAGGGAAACACGACCAGTTCCACGTTAGTCCTGAATCCAACTTTATCCGATCACTATAAATCGATAACTTGTCGAGCGGAAAACTCTAAGATTCAACGAAGTATAATGGAAGATACGTGGAAATTAAACGTGTTTTGTAAGTAAAACTTTTTTTTTTTTTTTTTTTTTTTCTTTACGCAAAATATTTTATCTCGGATTTCTTTCGAAGGGATCCGTTAACAAATGCGATACACGATCTACAAAAATTATTCTCAAATTATTCAAAGCAATAAAATACGCATATAGATAATTGATTCGTTGTTACCTTTTTTAATTATCTATTATTTTTTTTTTTATTTCTTCCAGTCGTTCCAATTTTACATCTCAAGTTAGGATCGAATATGAATCCGGACGACATCGAAGAAGGCGATGACGTATACTTCGAATGCAAGGTCCATGCAAATCCTAATGCTTACAAGGTCATATGGAAACATAACGTAAGCGATATATATATATAATTCACATTATATAATATCCATTACCGAGTTACGAAAATAGCAAACAAAGCAGAGCGATTTAAAATTTGATAGAGAAAATTGATATCACGGATATATATTGTAATAATATAATATATCAAGTGTGCAACGATCATACATACATACATATCTTGTACAGAAACGTTGTTTTTCGCGTGCGTGTTTATTCCTCGTTAAATTCCCTGGACGCTGCTGTGTCGCATCTTTTTTGTATTAATTTCCAACAAAATCCCATCCATATTAATGATATTAGCTTCGTTTTACAAGCTTTTTCGAAATGGAACGAATGACAAGAGACAAAACGCATCTCTGAACGACGATACAATCGCTATTACGATCGAGATTGTTTTATAAGCAATTTGACCTTGCATTAGGAACGACTGTACGCCAACAGGGAATGTTCGATACCGTATCGCAATGTCGTGTTGCGTGACAAGAGAACTGTTGACAAAAAAACTTTCAAGGGTACGTCCTCGCCACGAACGATCACTTTCTGTGTTTCCAACGCACATGTGTGTCTACTTTACGCGCCGCTCGGGCGTGTACATCGATACAATAATATAACGAAACAATTTCATTTTATTATCCGAAATTTTCACACAGAAAATTACGTTAAGAAACTCGAATCAACGATGGGTACGATCATCCATTCGTTTAAATACTTTCTTCTTTGCTTTCTAGAGTTATTTTTTTTTTCTTTTTTTTTTTAGACTAACTTCCTGCGTTCGCGCGTTTCGCTTCTCTTCCGCTTCAACCCTCCAGCTGCGGATGTTTTTTTCTTTTTCCTTTCTCTCTCTTTCCAATTTCGCTTTCGTTTCGAGCGAGACGAACGAACGAACGAACGAACGAACGAACGATAGAAAAATTCGAAGACGATTTTCCACGGTTGATCCACGGCTGGAGGGTCTGTCTGATTGGCCTCACACTCCTCTCAACAGGCTTTTTCTTTTTTTCCACGAATTCATGATGACCCTGTGTCTGTTAAGGTTTTTTCGTCAACCACGTGCAGACTTTCTCCATCCCTAACGGCGTTTCCAGAACACGGCATGCGATTCCGCTTGCGATTATTCGAATAACATTTGAATGCGACTTGGGTCCGCGGCGCGACGATGAAGCGATTACAGAAATGCCTTGCTAACGACCGAATGCTGAGTCGAGACCTGAGATCTGGCACGTTAGAAACCGAGACTTCTACGCACCAGCAATATTCTGCCTGGCTCCTAAATAGATAGGAGGATAAGGTGAGATAGCGAATTTTCGAAACCCAATCTTACTCTTTTCCGTTATGAATACAGTTGGAGATGGCCAAGTTGTCGCCAAGTAAGTCGCCAGTTCGTCGAGCTCAAACGTGAGAGAAACGTAAAGCTGCGTCTAACATCTGATAAGCGTATCGATAAAGACACGCTTTCGTCGATATCGATACGCCGAGGGATGACGAGGATGGCAAGGATAGCGACGCGATTCGTTACTCGACGAGTTAGCAAGGAATTATTGCTTTGTCTTCGGTTCGTTGCGAATGGGTTGCGAAAAGAAAGCAAGAGGAGGAAAATTAATCGAGGTTTAATGGTTAACACACACGTTTACGACACTGTGATACGATGATAAATGTAAAAACCTTCCCTGGTGCCGCTCGATCGATCGTGTGCGTACGATCGAAGCAAGATTTGCGTGCGGGTGTTCCTGGTACAAAATTAAGTCGCTTATAACGTATTATTTATAGCTGCGATACGATACCATACGTACGAATTGAAAAATTACAAGTTTTAAATTTTATAGAATAAGTTTTTCTATTTTTTTATGGATATCGATGCGAATTGAATCGATACACAATCGTGTATACGTTGTTGCAGGGAAACGTTATTCAGAACAATGCGAAGAACGGTGTGATAGTGCAGGAGTACAGCTTGGCTCTGAGGAAAGTGAATCGTTCTCAAGCAGGCAATTACACTTGTATCGCTAGCAACGTCGAGGGAGACGGTTACAGCAATACCGTGGAGCTTAAAATTATGTGTAAGTATCACCTCTAAAGCGGAATTTAATTCTTTACGATTTAAAAAAAAAAAATCTCTCTTCAATTTCGTTCAGACAAACCTATATGCTTGCCGGATCAAAAACGGATTTACGGCGTAGCGCGTCACGAAGACGCCCGTATAAGTTGCAACGTTGAAGCGTATCCACCGCCGGATAGTTTTCGTTGGACGTTCAACAACACGGAAGAAATGGTGGACGTGTCCGAGTCGAAGTACAAGAACTCGACGCGCCGTAGTCAGAGCATCCTTGTTTATCGGCCGATGACGGAGATGGATTACGGTACGGTCTCGTGTTGGGCGAGTAACACCGCCGGCCAACAGAATAACGCATGCGTGTTTCACATCATTCCAGCTGGTACGTTGCGCCGACATTACAACAGCGCGTTCCGTGGTGAAAAAGTGTAACACAACGATTTTGCAGGAAAACCCGAGTCTCTGTACAATTGCACGTTGTCCAATCAAACGACCGAGTCTCTCTCAGTGGAGTGTTGCGTCGGTTTCGACGGTGGCCAACCGCAACACTTTCTTCTCGAGGTGTTCGATCAGCAAACGGGAATACTACAAGCAAATATCACGTCGAAAGGGAATGCCGCTTTCACCGTTCGCGATTTAGAGGCTGGAAAAATTCTCAATATGGTTTTGTACGCTGTAAATGCAAAAGGGAGAAGCGAACCGACCTCGTTGGAAGGATTCACGTTAAAGGTCGCTGAGAAACAGACTGGTGAGTAATAATAATGAATAACGATTCGTCGCGTCCTCGTCGTATTCTTTCTCTCTCTCTCTCTCTTTCTCTGTCTCGAAAATCCGAGTCCGATCGTCGGTTTCGTTGAATTTGTTGTTGAATCT
>NW_006263748.1:516897-524751 GCF_000469605.1 Apis dorsata | reverse complement strand
GAACACGATCCCAACGTCTAGGGCAGGGTTTGTCAGTCGTAGCCCTACTGATGAGTCTGGCTGACAATCCCGAGACGAAACGTGTTTTTCGTGCACCATCGTATCTCGAGTGAACGGTTAGGGATTAAGAGCAAGAGAAACCTAGTTCTCGAACCCGTGTTCCCCGGAATCCGGACGTGACGCGACGAATTGGTGACAACGAGACATCGATGAGAGGAAATTCGTCTCTCCTTCCTCGTCGTCTCTCTTCTGCCAACGAATTTCTTTAACGAACTCGATCAGATAATTTTCTGTCAACGTCTAGGGCAGGGGNTTTTTTTTTTTTTTTTTTTTTTTGTTTCAGTTATCGAACGAGGTAACGTACGCCGAACTGTGCCTGTCACGGCCAACGGCATTGTCGACTTTGGCAACCGACACCAAGTTGACAGGTATCGTAAGCGGAATCGGGAGTTTAAGCACCCTGGAGGGTTATGGAAAACCGTGCACCAGAGAAACGACGATTTACGCTTGTATAGATCACAATACGAGGTCGTTAAAAGGCGATCCCTCGCCGCCTCCTTTGCCGTTCACATTGGCGCCACTATCGACGAGAAGTACGTTCCAAGACTGTAACGTATCGACCATGAGTGGCAAACATCCGACCAGAGAGGTTGTCACCGTGCGTACACCCTTG
This sequence comes from Apis dorsata, assembly GCF_000469605.1. Lineage (NCBI taxonomy): Eukaryota > Metazoa > Arthropoda > Insecta > Hymenoptera > Apidae > Apis > Apis dorsata. The sequence goes on along the minus strand of NW_006263748.1, from coordinate 524,078 downwards.
ATATCGACCCAAGAGAGTTGCGTATAGGGATGCGATTCCGACGCGCTAAATATCAACGAGTACTACGTTTGATCGTGTGATCAATCTGCGCGTCTAGTTACGAAATTTATGGTTATTTCTTTAACCATTTGTCCTACCATGATGAAAATCTACCACGCACACGCACACACGTACACACATATACAGAGAAGGATACATACATACATACATACATGCATACTCGTGTATATATGCTATTTAATACCTATAGGATAAGCGTGTAAAGTAGTTAATAAAATCAATGTCAAGTGGACTGATCAATCGTTAATTGTCGAATATTAATTGTGAAACAAAGTAGAGAATAAATACGAAGGAACAATGAATCGTCTTAATCGTATTTAATGATAAGAGCGTGATATTATTGTTAATCCACAAATTGTTCAAGGATATTGATCGGTTACATTGAAATTTGTTCAATAAGACTGATTTGAAATTTGCGAGCGCTCCACACTTATTCCACTAAAGAACTAAAAAACTGTTTTTTGCTGCTATTAAAAATGCGAGAAAAAGAAAAAAAGGAAAAGGAAGAAAAAGTGTCAAATAAGTTGCGGCCGCATGATTTCAGGATATTTAATAAACGAATGACGATCGTTTCGTACGTACGTAAAATCTTTTTTCACGGTATTATTGTAAGTTTTACAAGCGCAAAAATTGCGTAAGAAACGTGATTTAGAAATTATTTTTCAACTTAATTGTGCGTGATATATTTTGAACTACGGAACGCGTAGATAATCCAACATCACAATCTTTTTTTCGATATTCCACAAACACAAACACGCGCAACACCATTGATAATATTCGTTTCGCTTCGAATGATTTTACTCGATAAAATTTCTTGTATGAAACTTTTCGTTACTCTTAAAGGAGACTGTGATGTTGAGATAAACGACCAGAGGATTAGGACCAGTTTAATTTTTCTCTCTTATATATTTGTTAATTAATAAATCGATTAGAACTAGTCTATCGGTAATCGAAAATGAGTAAAGTTTCTTCTTTATTTCTTATAGAGAAACATAGGAATTCCAGGTTGTTCGGTCTAACAAATGTGTAAATATTTTATACCTAATAAAACTTTCTTCCCCATTTTTTGATAACTTGATGATTTCGTAAATGTCTATCCCTTCCATGATACAAGTATAATCCATAGTTTTTTAATAATTTTTCTTGCATTTTAATCAATTTAATAAATTGTAGAATCGTAGAATCAAATTCTATCTTTCTCGTCTTTCCATTTAAAATTATAAAACTTTTTCTTTTTGAAAAACTTATTTTCGGATTTTTCTACTTTATTGATATTAAAATTTTATTTCTACATTCTGATTTTATCCGTTCTCCCTGTATGCAAAAAACGTACAGAATAAAATATCAGGATTGTGTCGATACAGATAATGCAGGTAACTGTGTAGTACTCGATACAAAAATTATTATTCATATCGTTCCTATTGTTATTTTTTCCCTTCGAAAATACATTACATTAATCTCATAAATGAATATTGTGTATGGAAACAAGTATTATGGGAATGTTTTTATTTGATGCAATATACTTAAGTGTACATAACACAATTATCGATTAAATTCATTTTATAAAACTTAAAGTATTAAATATCAAATTGCAAATATGTTTGTATATTTGAGTAATTTATTTCGAGCTCGCGTGGAAAAACGAGGTGCCGTTATAAAGATAAATTACACGTACCTTGGAGAAGTAGTATCTCTATTTCGAATGTAGAAACTTAAAACAGGAAAAAAAAAATTTATTTACAAATAATATTATTAAAATATATTAAAATCCACGATATATATATATATATATAAGTTATACAATGGAAGTTTCGCGTCTTCGTCAATAACTCGTTGTTTTCAATAAAACATCCATATGCAAAGTATTTACTATTCTTTGGTGTATTCCTACATTTCACTTACAATCCATACAAAGTGATTCTTAATAGTTACGATCATTTCGGTGCATAATTATTAAAATCACGTGCATATTTTTTTATAAACACTATACTATAATATACTTACTTACTCGATAATATCCTTTCTTTCTAATAAATTAAGGACAAAAAGAATGAGACGTCGATAAAAATACGAGACATATTGTACAATTATTTTATAAAATATTGCAAACGATATCTGGACGGAAATTAACTTCTAATCTACGTTACGTAACAAATATATCAATTAATCGTTTTTACTTAAGCTAAAAAAATTCATTCGTATTTTTCATTTATAAATCATTACGGCCATTACGGTACGCAACAGTACGCGAGTATAATTTTTTTTTGGAAAAAAAAAAATTCAATTTGTCAACGATTAATTCACATATTAGGCTTCTATGACGACACACATACATATGTAAATATATATAACCTTGCACAATTACGATCTCATCTCAGAAAAGTATTACAAATTGCAAACAATTTTCCGACATCTTCTTTTTTTTTTTTTTTTTTTTTTTTTCCTTTTCATATCATTTATTGGAATCTATTCGTCGTTACATAATTTCTCACTGTATTATCGGTTTAACAATTATTTGTCTTTCTTTTGATTATTTCACGTTTATAACATTACTTATTTCATCGATTCACAAAACATTGATAAATAAATTGTAAATTGTCGGAGAGTGACATCGTATTTTATTGAATCGTATTTTATTATTGTCTGCAACGTATGACAATTTTCCGGAATAATATCAAGAATTAAAATAATAATAACTTTTTTTGCGGATAATACTTATAAGGCACTTTGTATTTTATTACTTTAAAGCAGGAATACGAAATATACTCTGCACGAATTAATCGAGTTGGCAAATGTACGATATCATAAATATTTATTTTTTTTTTTTTTTATTTCGAAGGCACACTGCAAATTACTGTGTCACAAATATTATAATTGCTTTTCAGTACACAGTATTATTAACTTATCGATTTATTAAAATTTTTGTCTATATATATATATATATATATGTATACATATATAATATGTTCAGTCAAGTAATAAGCAAAAATTATGTTTCCGTATTAACAAATATTTCAACAGTAATAATTATTGCTGAATAAGTAAATATCATTTTTTTTAAATTAACTTAAAATAATTGAAACATTTTATATACATTTCGATTAATATCTTTTTTCAATTTTTCTGCTCTCCTCTGAAATTTATTATCGATCAACGTGCAAATAATTAATTTAAATGAATTGGAGAAAATAATATATTTCTTCATTTTTCCATATACTATTTTTTAAAAAAATTGAAATTGATTAATGCAATGTCTAGATATAATAAATTAAATCGAAACTGAACTTTTATGACTAAAATTTGATTATTTATCCAGAAAAAGGCATTACCAGTTATCCTGTGTATTTAATGATTTAAATATACAATTTCGATTCGTGTACACGATTTATATTCCTATAACTCGTAAAGTAACCAATAAAGTATTTCTAAAACAGATAGAAATTTTTTAGGCTAAATAAGGATAAATAAATTTGACAATCGTTACAAAGATGAAAACAAAATTCAAAAAAAAAAAATCTAACTCATTTTGCACAAAGTTAGAAAAATTATTAAGCAAGAAAATTCGAAATCCAATTGATTATTCTCTACAATTCCAACGATCGATTAAAAAATAAACACGGAAAAATAAACACATTGGCCAAAAGATCGCGCAGCATTGTCGATTAAAATAACGGATTATTCCATTGCCTGTGTGCCCTGGTTTGCTGTATCATTTTCCCAACGTTATGCTATGCACAGTAGCGAAGTTTTATTTCGATCAGCCATCGATACGTTTCACAACGATATTTACTTTAAACTTTTCCAGATGATGTATTAGAAATTATTTCCATTGGATTACAAATATTGTAAATCATTGAATACACAGATTTTTGTAAAGTTGGTTCCAGTTTTTTATATATTATATATATATATATATTTAAATTCGTTTCACATCGAGGAAAAGCTTTGGAAATTTACGTGAGTCGGTCAATAAGTAAATTACTCCCCTTTCCTGTCTCCTTCTAATATAATAGAAAAAAAATATATCACTAAAAAAAAACTTACATTCGAATTATTAATTCTCAAGGAATCTTTAAACAATTTTGTGTCCCGATATTATTTTAACCTTGCATTCCGAGGGATAAAACGGTAAGAATAATTTGTTTTTCTTCCGTAGAATCTCGTATCGAATCTTGGATCGATTTGGATGCAATTGAAATATTTCCTCTACATCGACAACGAACGTTGCATCTATGTTGTAGCTATTTAAGAAAAATTTTTCTGTTTTTATCTTCAGAGCGCGTTAAGTTAGAAAACAAATAACTTACTTATCGGCCGAGCTGCAATTTGTTCCGGGTAAATGAGAAGTCGAGGAAGTTAAACGTAAGTAAATGTGTTTGAATTTGCATAAATAGGAGAGGCTCAGAAAACCTTCTTACAGGGTGTCGAGAAGGGAATCTAAGAGATCCAATTGATTCTCGTCCCAACCGGCGGTAGCGATTAACAAACCGGTTAGATCATCCTCGCTTAAACTGACTTGCGTAGAGTCAGGAATTTCTGAGAGACAATCCGGAATCGGAGGAGATACGCTACTGGGCGGAGTCTCGTACAAGGTAGAGGAACAATTGATCGATGGAGCACCATTGCTTTGTGCATCGTTCGTTACCGTTGTTTTTCCAGACGTTAATTTCTTCGATCCGCGAATTCGTTGGGACATGGTTGCCCGCCGTTTCGATTTTCTACCTTCTTCCATTCTCTCCAAATCTAATTTCCAGAAACCGCCCTTGCCTGGCTCATCTTTCGAACGTGGTAATTTGACGAAACATTTATTCAACGATAGGTTGTGTCGAATTGAATTCTGTTCGAAATAAAAGAAAGAGTTAAAAAAAAAGTTAATTGATATCTATGTAAAAAAAAAAGAAAAAAAAGAAAAAATTACGAAGATTTCGTTCGTAAGATATTTTAAAAATATTGTAATGGCGCGTTACAAATAATAATAGGTAATGGAAAATTTATACACACCTGCCAAGCAGGATCGGCATATTTGTAAAATAAGAAATTTTCTCGAATCCATGCGTATATGTTTGAGAGAGACACTTTGTTATTATTCGCACGCATCGCCAGGCAAATGATGGTGGCGTATGAAAATGGCGGTTTTGCGTCAGGATCAGTTCGATATTTGTCGGCATTTGCAGCTAGATCTAAACAAAAATCAACGAAACGTTCATTTACATGGAATATTTTTACACATGTACGATCTAAGAATGGATATATATAATAAAAAATGAACAAAAAAAATTATTTTTCTTTTATATATATATATATATTTTTAATAACGAAGAAAAAGATAAATTACTGAATAATAATCGAAAGAATATTAAATTGATATGAATGAATAGATTTGATGTATATTTTGTTTTTAATCATATGATGATATGATCATAATATTCAACGAAGAAATAAGAAACGACTTGAAATTTATTAATTATAACATTAAAAAATATATGATTGGACTAACTATCGAATTTGAATTCGAAAGAAACAAGATTTTATGCGCATTAACTTAATATTATTTAACATTATTAGATCAACATTTAGTCTATTATTTTAAATGAATATTTAACATTCACGCGTTTAACATTTTTTTTAATGATCGAAGAATCGAAAGTCGAAAGAAAATGAAAAAAATGATTCGAACGAAATGATTTACCTAATTCGGCCTTAATCAAGGGTGAAAGCTTTTTCCTTGGTTGTCGCGTCACTGGTGGTGGAGATGGAGAACAAGGAGGCGTTGGCAAACTAGAAGCACTCGTAATGTCGAGCGATTGTAACCACGAAAGACTGGTCAATTCCGCTTCGACATCGCAATCGTCATTATGCATATTTTCCTTCATACTCGGTGAGTCACGATTCATTCGTTTCTCAACATCGATCGATTCTCCCTTCATTTTCACCATTTTTCATCGCATAAGTATCGAACGAACAATGCTACGTATCTAGATAAAAACAACGAAAATTATTACGTTATCTTCAACAAATTATTACTTGAATTATCTTATTACGTATAGAAAAAGGTGTTCAAACGTTTATTCAAATTAAAATACATTCCTATATTCTAAATCGTAATCGCATGCATATATTTACCTATACGATAATAGACAATGAAATGGATTATCTATATTGTTATGTAGATTTTCCAAAAATTAATTGCAGTTTTGAATGATCTAATATTTAGTTTTGTTATAAATTTTTTAAATTTCTAATTGTTTTATGATATTAGATATTTATTATTCGCTCGAATATCAAAAGTACTATACATGATATGATATATACGTTGTTTTGTAATTAAGAATTCAATTAATTACAATTGTAAATATTAAAAGTATATCGAATAAATATTTATATAAAAATTTCATTACTCTTAATCCAGTGATAAATCTAACAGATAAATCTACATTTGCAAGAAAATGGAATATTCGTCTAATTATTAACAATTAATGATAGGATATTGCGTTCCAAATAACTTTTGGAAATAGAATTAATCATTTTTTATAATATCGTTCGAATAAGAATCATAAATATCGACATTTTTTTCATTAGAATAGAAAAGCGAAAATTTTGTCTTCTTTTTTTTTTCTTTTTTTAAGGAATTCCATCGATAGAGGCAATTTGGTGCATTGAAATTCTACCGTCTCCTAATATCGTGACTGAGAACAATTACGGTAAATTGTGAAATTTAAACGAAATCGAGAGACAGAGAAAGGGGGGCGAAGGAAAATAATTTGGTTGAAAAATTGAACGAATCACAACACACACCTCAAAACATTTTTAATATCGGCACGTCCGAAGGTAAAAGGTAAAAGATCGTTCACTTTCGGTTGAACATTTACGCCGGTTAATAAAAAAACTTGAAAATGCGAACACGATTACGATTCGTTACATCACGTATGCACATTTTCATCGGTGTATAATAAAAAACATGTAAACCGCATGATCGTTGGAATGAAACTAGTACCAAGGGGTAACGAAAGCTCTGATAATCCCCCCACTTTGAATCTACCTGGTTGCCGTAAACCATTGGCCGTGGTTTGTGTGCGTGACAGGTGTTGGACTCCCTCTTGCAGGTGGACCGTATGTACACG
>NW_006263748.1:497784-516355 GCF_000469605.1 Apis dorsata | reverse complement strand
TTTTTTTTTTTTCCAACACGTTTCTTTAAATTCAACGAATTTATTCAACACGTTTTTATACACCTCGTTGGTAGAAATTTATTGTGCAATTTTAAAAATAGATTTTTATCTCCTTCGGAAAAGAAGAATTTTGCTGTGCGCATATGTGAGTGTGAGAGAGGAAAATTAAAATCAAAATTTTCGGAATTAAATGAATTTCGGAGTTAACGAATCAATTAAGATAATGAATATTTTCGTGAAATATTGTATATTGTAGATATACAAGTGGATCCAATTTTGTATTGGATAAATTTTGAAATAATTTTTATGCATGAAAAAAGTCGAAAGAGATAATGTGTAATATTACGAAATATGTAAAAGTATATATCATGTTACTAAATTTTTCATTGCTCGAGTATTTAATCGAAAATGTAACATTCGTACCAAATGAATAAAGGATCGTCTAAAAATTGTGTAAAGTTAAATTGAAACATGGGAATCTAGAATAGAATAATTATTTTTTTTCCTTTTCCTTCTTTCTATTATTAGGAACGAATTCTAAAGAAGAAAAATCGAATTTGTAGTTAATTCATATTGTCGCGTTATTTTCGTAAAATATTTATCGGAAAAAAATAATTTTTTTATCTAAATTTCGAGAGATTCGAGTAAGAAAAATAGGATAAAATTAATTTCGAACGATCTCAAGACAATTGATATATTTATTTCACTTGAATCGCATTCAAAAGAATGATTATGATTTCATTGAAAGAAAAATATTAATATCCCGAAGTTTGTATTGAAAAAAGAAATAAAAATCAGGTGTTCATACGGTTTATTGTCAATAGGGGTGGTCGCATAGCCTGAACATTCTGGTACAGGTACTTTCATTGATCGAATCAGAAAGGCAGTGACCGTCACTTGCGATATCCCAGCGTAAAAGAGAGGGGAAAGAACCGCGGCTATTCGACGACGTTCAGAATGGCGTGTAAAATTTCTGAAGCTTGCTTATTATTGGTCGATGTCTGTTAGGATCGTTAGAACGAAAATTTCATCGTAAATTTGCACGAGATCTTGAAACCATTTTACCCCAGGGTAGGATCATCGTGTGGGCGTTATCCAATGGTTGACCAACCCTCTAATCGCGATATCGAGAAAAAAATTTAAAATAAGTATTCATTAAGAAAGACCGCATAATCACTTTCACAATGTTGAATCAAACGGATTTTGCATTTAATTGTAATTTATTTTTTAATAATTTTTTTTTAAAAAATTTGAAATATTCATGCGATGTACAATGAATAAATTTTAAATATTATATATTGCGTTATTCGCAAATTTGTTACTATTATCGGCATGTTTTATATATCATAAATTATTAAATTGAAAAATAAATGCAATGATCGTTGTAGTAGGTCATTTTGTGCTCAAAACGAGTGCTGAAAAGAATATTTTTTAACTTTCTCTCTCTCTTTTTCTCTTTCTCTCCCTAAATCAGTAATACATCTCAAAGTAATTTTTATAAGAATTATACATAGAATAATTACAATTTTCCCGATATTATCGAGAAATAGAATTCGAAATGAGATTTCTACATCCCATTTTAAAAATTAAATAATACAGCTTATATTTTGCTCTATTACAATATTGCGCGCGTGTGCGTGCATTCATTGCCAAAAGAAAAATCCATCTCGATTTTTTATTTTCTCGAAATTGTACGTAACTATTTTTTTTGAGCGAGGATATAAATTGAATTTTATCCATTTTAGATGAACGAAAATAAAGGATGGAAAGTACAAGTTCGATAGATTGTTCGAGCAAAATTCCATATCGTCGTCTACGTAGTTGAAGTGGAAATATCTACATACACGATCAATAATCTCCTGGGAACATCCGTTCCCCTGCTGGCCTATCCAGCTGGTCACCCCTGCAATAATGGTAACACCAGCAGCACCAACAGTACCAGCACCAACAACAGTAGTAGCACCTGCTACCCTCCCTGTGCTGTGTGTCAGGTTGTGACTCACCATCACTTTCCGTTTTACCGCTATCTATTATCATTACCAATTGTTGCTAAAATTTTTCTTTTAGAATTATCCGTATATTTTTACTATTTTCTAATCGATACTTTTTCATTATCGTTATTTTCCTTTTTATTTTCATATTTTCTATGCAAAATGTAGAATATGTTTATAATATCATAAAATTATATCTTACAAATATATATATATATGTATCAAAAATTATAAGCAGAAACAATTAATATTAACATATAAGACGTAAAATGGAAATTTTATATGTATAAAATTCAAATTAATTTTTTAATTTAAAAATGTGATGTAAGGCTGTGATTAATATGTAATATATTCAAAATGTTTATATCATTTCTATCGGAATTAAAAAATTGCTTAGCTTTTGATAAGAAATATATTTCAATGTATAAATAAATTAATTAAAAATAAAATAATAATAAATTAGACGAAATAAAAAACGGAGCGTTAAAAATTTCCGAAAATTATCTATTATAAATATTAACTTGAAATAATTTAAATGAAAAACAATGTTTCTTTCAAAAGTGTAGATCGACTTAAGATCGATAAATTTTAACATATTCCCTTAGGAAATGTTTATAGGTCACAACATAAGAGATGATGTGGACGTATTTCAATGGTTAATTTAAAAGAATAGATATTACTTTGCAAAGTTTCAAATATAGACGCGAATGTGACTAGGTATAGATTTCAGGAGAATGATGGTGCTTTAATAAAATATTCAAGAGAATTGATTTCAACTACCACAGTAACAATCGCAAAGAAGAAGAATAATGCTTATCAATAATATAAATTTAGCAAAACTTTTAATTATATATATCAAGTATCAATTATTTTTTATAATTTTTGACAATTTTTAAATAAGGAATCTTTAGTAAAACATATATTTTTACATAAAGAGAAGATAAAGAGTGTTATCAGAAAATTATTATATATATCATTATCATTATATTTTATTACATATATGTATTTATACATACTATTTATACATATGCATATGCAACTTCTTATAAAATTGAAAATTTTAGATATTTGGATAATCAATTTCCAATCTAAAATATTATGAAACAAAATGAAATATAATTATAATAATATTATTTTACATTTTTATCATATATCTTTACATCATTTTTTTATTTATTTTCTCGAATCAAATATATTTTTCTTTTCAAATGTAATTACGATCACTCATAATTTATAGTTAATTTAATATTTATCTAAATAATTATTCCACATCAATTCGTTAGAAAGAAAGTTTCGATTATTGATTTAATTTGATCATAAATTCAAAAATATAACAAAAAAACATAAAATAACGTTAAATTAGTATTAATTGAAGTTAATTGATTATTAATATTATATATTTATTGATAAATTTTAAATCTAAAGAAAAATTTATATATTTTTGATTTTTATTCATTAATTTTAATTAATTCTCAATGATATCGATTTAATTCGAAATAAGATTGCAACTTAACTTAATAATAATTAAATTGAAACGAAATTTTAATATAATATTTGATATTTGATATTTAATATTTGATAAAAGTTGATATAAAAGTAAAAAATGAAATAAATATTTCATTACAGAATTATTGTAAGCGTATATATTGCAAGTATTGTATTTTACAAATATATGATTATATTTGTATAAATGTTGTAAAATAGGTGAACTGAAATAAGAATTTTATATTAAAGATTAATATATTAAATTACAATTTAAATGATGAAAATGTTCAATTGATATCCCGTGTCTCGTTTATTATCATGCACATAAATATAGACAAAAAAAGGAAATAGTAGAAAAAAAGACAAAGATAGAATAAAAATTCAAGAATCAACGCCATCTTTAGAATGCCGCAAATGAAACTCAATATATAAGATTACATAAGTAAGTATGAAAAAGATACGAAGATAGAATAAGAATTGATTATTATCGCCATTTCTTAAATGCCAAAAACATTTTTTTTTTAAAAATCATGTTTCTAAAAATTTTTCAAAGATTTGAATTCTAATTTATTATTCTATTTTATTCCGTTTTTGAAGAAATATCTCCGAGATATTGCTCAAAAGATAACGATGACGGTCTTATCTTTTTTCCACTATTCATTTTTTTTATATATTAGTGTTTCATTTGTGATATTTTGGAGATAAAACTGATTCCCGAATTTTTATCCTCTCTTCACTATTTCTTCTCTTTATCTATTCTTTGTAGAATTTATGTCAAAAAATGGTTTTAATATGTAATTAATTTATTTTTTAAAGTATATATTTTTTTTTTTTGAAGTATTTTAAAATATTCTATTAAATGTTATATCTATATTTATCAGATTATATCCATTTCTATTGTTTTATTCAAATATGTGAAAAAAAATGACATTTTTATTTATAAAACTACTATATTTTCCTATTGCAAAATTTGAAATTTTTTAAAATAATATATTTTTATAAAGTATTTTTCGTTATAAAATTTATAAAAACAAAACAATTTCGAAATATTAATTATTTTATATGCATGCATGATATATACATATATGTATATAGCTTACATATATTAAATATATTATTATGTTTGCTATATATTTTATATTATGCTATATAAAATGTTTATATTACACTATTTATTACGATTAATTTTTATTTATTCATGCATACATATTTAATTCAACAGAGGAACTATTTAAAGTCAAAATAATTTCTATTAAATATTTTTAATTTTGTTATTCTTTTTAAAAATCTTTTTAAAAATTTTTCTTTCAATATTATAAAAGAACAGAAAAATTATTATGCAATCTATTATTTATAATATTTCTTTTATAACATTAAATTAGAGAAAATTTAGCTATTTTTTATAATTTATATATAGCTATTTAATAAAAAGGTATATAACAAAAAAAAAAGAATAAGAAAAATCAGATTCATATTACAACATTATGAAAAGTAAATTTTCTTATTTTACTTGTGAATAATTATACATCAAAGAAATATACTAAACTTTTAACATATATCCTTTTCACTTATTATTCCAACAAGAATAATTATATTCTTTTATTTTCTTTGAATTGAATTCTTATTTTGAATTGATTAAATCAATAATTATTATATTACGAAGTTACAAAAGCTTAAAACAGCGATTATTTTAACTTGTTGCTTTCAATATTATTACATATTGTACAAGTTTCTAATTATTGACAAAATTTTACTGTGTCATTATTACAAATTGTTATCGTCGTTGAAACAATTGTAAAGATAAAGATATGAAACAAATATTTTTTTCGTAATTTTTTTTAAACATGTTTCATTGAAACCATATTACAATTCCAATGAAAAAGCTGATTTAGAACTTCTCTTCTATATACTATTCAATAATTTCAACTTGTTATTTGAACACTTCTAATTACTATGTATATAAGAATTTTATGACACGATAATATGATTCTACACAAAATGATTTATTATCGACAATGATCGACGGTTGATTAATTTTACTATCTATACTAAATCGAAGTGCAAATAACCTATTCATTTACAATACTCAAATTTAGGATTTGAAAAATTATAGAAATTAAGGTACAAATATGTATTATTTTATATTTTTTACTTAATGCCGATTAGTAGTAAAAGGCGTCAATCCCCTGAGAACCATGTTATCGAGAACACCACTTATATAAGCTGAAACATCAACAGTGTCTTCTTCTGCTTTTCTGATAAAAGGATGTTCTAATAATTTATTGTATTTCGGCCGCTGTGTCTCTTCCTTGATTAAACTAAAACAGAAAATAAATAATCGTTATTTTTTTATTAAAATTTATCATAATTAAAATTATTAAATAATTTACCATGTATTCACAAAATTCACAAAATCCATTGTAAAATGATTCCCATTTTCATTAGGAGATAAACGTGGTGGATCACCTTGAACTACTTGATAAAGTTGCTCAAAAACTGAATTCCACTTTGGATATGGAAAATAACCAGTTGCAATTTCCATTAATGTAATTCCTAATGACCATACATCACTTCTAACATCATAACCCTTTGCACGTTGAGGATCTATCCTTTCTGGCTGAAAAATTATAATAAATTTAAATACTTCTGATTGTAAACCTTGTTAAATATTAATTATACGCTTTATTATTGTACATACAGCCATATATGGTCTACATCCAGCATCTCGAGTTCGTGCAATTGAATCTACCAATTGTCCTGATATACCAAAATCACAAAGTTTTATATTACCATGTCGATCTAATAGAATATTACTAGGTTTTACATCTCTATGAATTATTCTTAATTTTTCCTTGAGGTAATTCAACGCCTTTACTGTGGCAACAGTAATTTTTCCTAAAATACGTTCTGGTATTCTTTCTTTTAATACCTCATGAATAAATTTATAAAATATATCTAATGAAGTATCCATGAGTTCCATGCAAATCCAACAGTCACCCTAAATAGAGATATAATAATTATTATTAATAATGAAATATTAATATTAAATAATTTATTATAGATTTTAATTATTAAATAGACTTTATTATATAGATTAATCATTATGTAGAATTTAATAATTATTATTAAATATTTATTATAGACTTACTTCTTTGAATAAAGCTCCATAAAATTGTACAATGCATGGACATTCATTAGATTTCATTACAACTTCTAAATCCATTAATAATTGTTTTTGCTCCCTTTCATCCACTGTAGAACGAATTCTCTGTAATTAAATATAATATTATGAACTGATTGATAGCTTTGATAATAAAAATACATAAAATTATATACCTTCACAGCCATAACAGTATCACTTATCCTATGAATCATTTTATTTACAGTGCCAAATCCTCCTCGTCCTATTTCTCCTAGATCTTGAAGATCTTCACTTGTAAAATCATATACTACATTTGGTGATAGCTGTAATTTTCCAGTACTTTGCATTGATTGACACATTCGTAATTTATCCCTATAATAATCCATTAAATTACATCAAAATACATCATTAAACAATTATTTGATTATTTCAAAAATACCTTGCTTTATCGGGTAATTCTTGTGGAACTGCAGTACAAGATCTTACTGGTAGTTTAGGCAAAGATAAAGGCAAATTTGGACGAGAAGATCTATAATTATTAAATAAAATTATAAATATATCAAAAGATACAATTTAAAAATTTATGATTTAAATATAAATATTGTTTGTTATAATATTATTTTACTTATTACATAACTTACATTGGTAAACAGGCTGCAGTTCCAGTTGAATTCGAAAGAGAAGTATTCGTTGAATTATTAAGTGGTATATTACTTCCTTGTGTTTGAAAATTAAGTTTAAATTGTCTTCTTTTTTCTATTATAAAATAAATATAAATGTTATTATATCATTACAATATTATGATGCATAGATACAGATACTATACCTGACATTTCATTTTGAACATCATTAATAGATGCAAAATCCAAATGTTGGAAATTAAATTGTCTACTAGAACCTAAATATTAATAATACCATTATATAAATAATTTAATATATATTATATGTATATTCAATAAAATTATTATTTTTTATCAATAACGAAATTAATGTTTAGGTTATGTATATAAAATCTTTCATATATTTATCATTAATTTTATGACATTATAACTTACTTTGAGTAGTTGGTGTTGAAAAATTTCCCCGATTTTCCGTCATTTTTTAATATTCTTGATAGATGACTATCAGAAGAAAAATATCTTATTAAAGGCACTCCTTTTAGGAGACCTTTCCGCAAGATTTTAACAATCTAGCATATGTATTCCGCAATGAGTGCACCATTTGTGCAATTTCGTTTCTTTGCAATCACTATATAAAAAAATCTTACTCTCTCTTTTTGTGAAATGCTTGATTTTAATTGTAATATAACACTGTTTCTACTTAAAAAAATACACTTTATTATAAGTTTATCACGTTCACTTATTTGACGAAACCGAAACAACAATGATATACGTACCATTCAATATAACACGTGAGTATAAGTGAAAAAGAAATATAATGGTAAGTTTACATTGATCTATACTAGAATTAATAATTTATTTAAAAAAATTCTTGTATTAAAAAAAATTCTTATGTTTGTATAAATTGTTTCTGCTTGTTCACTTATTTTCGTTTTCTATACATGTTTTTAGAAGTTTAGAGACTCTATGAAGGAATTCTCGAACTATTATAGTTCTACGCTTTATCATTGTAGGCGCTAGTATCAACTTTATCAAGAAAGTTACTTTCTTACATTAAAATGTAAAGATATATTTCGCATATTTAAATATTTACGAATCATGATATTTTCCTCTGATTATATTTTTTTCAATTGAAAGTATTAAAACAATAATATTAATTTTAATAAAATTTTTTATTTCATACATTAAATTATCTATTGTATTATAAACTTTAATATTTTATATAGTCTAATATTTTATATATTAATATTTATATATTAATATTTTATATAGTTTTAAATATTGTCATAGTGTTGAATTTGACAAGATAATTAAATATAAATAAAATTATTAAAATAGATAGAAAAATTAAAAATGGTCCTTGGAAGAACATTTTATTCAAGAATACTATCTAATTTAAGGTAATATTATTCGAATTTCAATATCAATTGATGCATGTTATTGTATATTTATAATATATCATTATGTATGAAAATTAATCATATAATCTTTATTGAAAATAAATTTTATTTAAATAAATTTCATAATTATATTTCATATAATGTTGTTAAATATACATAAAATATTTTAATAAATATTTTTACTATCAATTATTATATAATATTATGTAAATAATATTTTTTTTTATAGATATAATTTAGGAAAGGATATTCAATTTTATAGTGTATTCCCACCAAATTATATAAAACCAATTTATAAAAAAGATGAACAAGAATTAATATACAAAAACGCAAAAATAAAACAATTAATGTATGCACCTATAAAACCAGCTACTAATTTTGAAACATGCTCTGAATTTCATGATATATTAGTTAGGTAAATTTTTTATTATAAAACTTATATTGTTTTCTTTTTTTTATCTCTTTTTAAATAATTATATATATTTTATACATTAGAAAGTTCATAAACTTTATTATGAGAAAAGGTAAAAAACAATTAGCTAAAAAATTATTAGATGAAACTTTTGAAAATATTAAAATAATAAAATTAAATGAATATTATAATACTTCACCTGAATATAGAGAAAATATAATATTGGATCCAAAGACACTTTTGTATCATGCTGTAAAAAATTGTACACCCATTTTAGAATTAAGAAAAATAACAAGAGGTGGGATTAATTATAAGGTACATTTAATTTAATTTAATTTATACAAATAATTTATATAATAATTTATACAATTTAATTTTCTTTATATAAATAATCCTTAAAAACTAATAAATAAATTAATTGATATTAATATCATAAATATAGGTTCCAGTACCAATGAATGATAATAGAGCTCAATTTTTATCCATAAATTGGCTAATTCAAACTGCACAAGAAAAAGGAAATAAAGACAAATTTTCTAATGTATTAGCAAAAGAAATTATTGATGCTGCAAAAAATCAAGTATATTTACATACTTTTAACTTATTATGCATTTAAATAGTATATAATATAATGATACAAATTATTTTTTTTTATATAAACAAAATTTTTAAAATATAAAAATTGCATTTAATCACTATTAATTCATATTTCAGGGTCGAGTTATTAAAAAGAAACAAGAATTACATAAATTATGCGAAGCAAACCGAGCTTATGCACATTACAGATGGTTGTAAAAAAAATATTAAAAATAATATTAAAATATATAATATTATTATATAAGATATATAAAATAATAAAAAAAAAATTAAAAATAAAATTATTCTTCATTATAATAGCAATATTTATTTATATATATATATATATAAATAATAATAAATAATATATATATATTAATATTTATTTATCACTTATTTAATCAAATTAATAATAATTATGAAAAATTATTAAAAATACTATAAAAATGTTTTTTTTCTATAATTTTTCCATATTTAATAAATATCTTCAAATCATTTTTACACGATGTAATACTCAAATTGTTATATAATTTAAGATTAGAATCGTTTGTAAAAATGATATTCTTAACAACAGTTTCGAAATTTACTCTTTTACCCCAATAATTCACATATGATATTATAACTTTTTGATCTCTGAAATCTTTTTCACTTTCTTGGAGATATATTGATCCAACTGAATTATTACATGGACGAGTAATAACATGTAATATGAAGGTTAATAAAAAAGCTAAAATAAATAACATTAATAAAACTTCACATTTAATGAAACACAATTAAAAAATTATAAAAATATTAAATGTTATTCAAACTTACTGTAAAATAAAGTATTTAAATTTTCATTTAATGTTATATAATTCCACATGTGTAAAGATACAGTTATTGGTATATATGCACCAAAAAGAATTGTGCAATTACGCTTTATTTTATTTAATATATAAGGAATTTTAATATAAGGAAATATATAAATTATTTTACGATCTGGATACAATACTGATTTCATCGATAAGAATACATTACATTTTTTATTGATTAATGCATAATTATTAATCATAATATTAGTATTATTATGAAAATATTTTAATCGTTTAAAAAAATTAACTTTAAATAAATTCATAGAAAACATTTCTCAATTCTTTAGCACGCGACAAGTTAATTCAATAATATATGATTTCTTTCTCTCGTATTCAATTATAATAATAATTAAAACACAAAAATTTATAAAAATATATTACACATATATATAATAAATATAATATATAAAACTTTGTTCAAATAATAAAAAAGTTTAAACCAATATCTTTAGTAATAACACAAACGCACAGTATTGCCATAGACAATTAATGAGCTAAAAAATTCGTTATTATAAAAATCGTTATTATAAATTATAAATATCGCTTTTATGATGTTATTTTATTATGTAAAATATGAAACTCATTTGAAAAGAACTATTTTTATTATTTATATTATGTGAAAAGAATTTTAGTTATTTTTTTTAAAATAACATACAAATAAGCACATACATTGATTAGAGTATTTGTAGATGAGATCATATAATATTTTATATCTATTAATAATATTTCTATTAATCAATAAAAAAGGAAAATTATTTTTTTTATTGTCCAATGAGTTTCGCTCACTCATTGATATGCAGTATCATATAATTTTATCTATGATATGATATGTTCGGCCAATCTTATTTTGTAATTCTATTATATCTATCATTAAAATAATCAAATTATAGTTATATTGTCAGTCTATGAATTTGCTTCATTATTTAAATCGTATTTAAATAAAAAACGAAATTTAAAATTATTCATAATCAATAATAAAACTAGAATTTCTTAAAAAAATTTTTAACTAATTTACCAATATTAATCGAATAATTTTGAAAGGTGATTTTGATAAAATTGATTGCGATACAACTATAGAAAAATAATAAATGAATAATAAATGAACTGATCTATATAATTTTCAGTATTTTTATGTGAATATATATTTCATGAAACTATATGTTCATGAAACATCTAAATAAGCTTTAACCTCGTAAGAAACAATTCCGTGAGAAAAATAAAAGATTATTTTAATAGTCTTAAAAAGATTATTAATATATTAAAAGTACTTAAATATAAATATCCATATAAATTATTTATAATTTACGTAAAAATACTTTTAATTTTTTAATTATATTTTTTATTTATATTGTGTTTCATGAATATATTTATATATATATATTTTAATATACATTCAAAATAATGACTTCTACTTTATTTCTATTCATTTGATTATAAAGATTTAATTTTTTATTTGTATATACATATATATCAAGTATTTTATTAATTTACAATATTACAACATACATTATAATCATATTTTTTTGTTGTGTAATAAAATAAACCGGAAAAGAACAAAATAATAATTACATGTATCGTCAATATATTTTTACAATTACAACATCTTTTTAAGAAAAAAAATTAAAAATACTTATTAACAATTATAGAATATAGAATATATTTTTTTGTATAGCATTTTCTATTCTGTGTAAAATTAATAATGGATGTTATTTTGTTATAGAAATAATTTGAATATAAATATAAATTTTGGCACATTATTGTTGTAAATATAGAAAATGAGTTACTAAACAATTACAATAGTTTTCTCATTCATTATTAGATAAATATTAATTACAAAATTATATTTTAGTCCCACAATAGAAACAGATTTTTATAAAATATAATATATTATAAAAAGTCTATTTAATATTATTAAAAAATAATTGCTATACATTATTTTAAATGGATAATGTATACAATATGTTATGCATCATTCAAGTGTCATTATTACTGTAAAACTTCATTTATCCGAATGAATTTTATTACAATATTTAGTTTAATTTTCATAATATTATCTATATGTATCAATATGTCTTTCATATATGTACTTACATATAAAACAATATCATTACAAAAAATATATTCATTACAAATTCCAAATTAATGATCATTCATATTTTGTTTTGAATAATATTCAAATCATATTATTTACAATATTTTGAATTATTTCTAGACAAAATGGAATGTATCAGAATATAGTTGATAAAAACAATATTTTATGTAAATTTAATATAGTATAAATATAGATAACTACATTCTTGTTTAGTAATATTATTAATTATTATTATTAATATCATTTATTATAAATAATAAATTGAAATCTAATAGAACAAAGAATCAAAGAATAACTACTTATTATTCTATTATTTAAATTGTCTTATCTTTCAATATATTTGGATAAATATAGTATATTCCATTTTTGTATTATATTTTTTTATAATATTATATTTATATTTTTTTTACCATTATTGATTTACAAAAAGTATTATTAAATGTATAAGTTACTTTTCTTGTATAAATACATAGAAAATTATATCTTAAATTATAATCTTGTAATAGCTAAGTAATTTATTATCTCTAATTTTATTATCTCTAATTATTTATCTCTAATTTTATTATCTCTAATTATTTATCTCTAATTTTATTATCTCTATCTTTCTTATATTTTGACAAGTATTCATAATTTATGAATAATATTTTTTTATGTATATTTCAGGTACATAATATAGTTACTTTCTAAAAGTAGTACATTTTTCATACATGATGATAATTTCTACTTCTTAAAATTTTATAAATAATTAGAAAAACTTTATTTTAATAATCTTACCTTAAATTTGCAAATTAATATTTGATATTTTATCAATTTTAAAACTTCCAATTTGTAAAATTGATTTCATTTAATACAATGAAAAACAAAACTAGAAGATTTTATAATTCTTCAATATTAGATTTTAATAATTTTGGTAATGATGGTACATCTGGTATCATAAAATTATCTGATGAACAAACTATAGGAAAGACATGATTTAATATAGCATAATAATGCAGACCAGCTCCTACAGCAACAAAAAGATGCCAAATTGCATGTGCACATGGTATCCTTCCATCAGATTTAAAAAACAATAAGCCAGAAATATAAAGCAGTCCTCCCAATTTTAATTCAATAATATTATAATAACTATACTGTAAATATTAAAATATATAATTTCAAATAATATTTGATCATATTAATAATAATGATCTTTTAAAATTTTCTAACTTATAATTGTATACTTACATTAATAATTGCAATACTAGGACCAATTCCTATAATTAAATAAAAAATTGTTTCTAACATTTTATATTGTTCATGAAAGATTTGTTGATACAATATGCCCAGTGTTGCCATAATCCAAATAGCATAACGCATTGTAAATAATATTTCATCATCTGGGAAATGATCTACATTGAACCAAGGAAAATAACTTGCAGCAATAAAAATGTAAATCATAGCACGATCACAACGATGTAATGTTTCTTTAAGTTGTCTGTAATATATAATTTATTAAAAATTTTATTTATTATTCTTAATTTTTGCTTCATAAATAGAAAGTTATAAATATTTATATCAAATTAATTTAAAATATATTAGGTTGATGGAAAAGTTATATCATTTTTAAATCTACATAAGATAATAGTAAAATTTCAAATATTTGTTTATTATTAATTTATTTTATTAGATAAAAATTATATTTTATATTTTATTAGAGAAGAATTATATTTTACGTACATAAAATACTTGATTTTCGTCCAAATTTAAAAATTATAGATTGAATAGTTATAGTGATACTGTTTTTTTATAATTATAATTAAGTCAACTTTAAAAAAATATTTAATGTTTATTAATAAAAATATTATTAAATAAATATTTAATACATTTTTAAAACAAATATGAATTAAAATCATGAAATTTTCTAAATTTCATGATCGAAATTTCAAAGTACATCATATGCATAAGATAAATCTCGATCAAATATATTCATTAATAATGAAGAATTCCATTTTAAAAAAAAAATAAATGCTAAATAAAAGCCAATAAAAAATATTTATTAACAAATTATACATATTTTTAAAATATTTATGCAAATAAAAATTATTAAAATGAAAATTTCAAAACTGGATGTACGCTATAGTAAACCGATTTATATTTTGCATTTATAAACCGACATTATTTTCCATCAATCGAATATAATTACAAGTACCTGTTATTATTGCAGTAATGTACACTGTGAAAAAATGTTGAGACTGTGAAAACAAGGATCAAAGATGTACCATATACATAAGCTGATATTAATTGAGTCCATGTTATAGAACGACGAACCAGTTCCAAGCTACCTATGACAGATGGTACAACCCAAATTCCATGAGTAGTTACATTTGCTATATGTTCTACAGAGGTAGGTGTATATGCTTCATTAGTACATGCTGGAGGATTCATCCATTTTATTCTGCAAAAGTTTTATTAAAGTTTTATATATCGATTTGATAGAATTTTTTTGTTTTATTTCTTTTTAATATTAATAATTATTTATATGTATATATTTAAAATTATAAAATATTTAATATATAATTTTATACATATTTATGATAGAAATTTAATTTTGATTAGAATTTTAATTTTAAATTGGTTTTAAAATAATTGAATAATTACAAATTTTTAAAAATAGCTTTAATATTGTCAAGCTGACATAAGCATAACCTTTTAATTATATATTGGATAAATTTATTATCTTTCTGTCTATATAAGTTAATATCAAATACTAATATTTGTAATACGGATTATCAATTAATATTTTTAACAAAGGTAGATAGGTTGAATACACAATAAATTTAATTTTAATTTTTCAGATCAAACATCGCTAAATAAAATTATGTATAATGTTAAAAATTTGTGTCACATGATTACAAAATGATTGATTAATAATTATTTAGAAAGTTAATAAGATTAAAGAATTGTTAACATTTATTCAAACGAAAGAATATTTTTAAAAATATAAAAACTTTATTATTATACATGGTTCATCATCATATTCATTCTCTTATGATAGTTGGCAAATAATTTATAATACTCGAGCTTATTCTTCAATAGTATTATATTTCAGTGGTAAACTTGGTTAGCTAAGAAAAACTAATTATATAGGATATCGTTATTTCATCGTATTTCATTTTCGTTATTCCATATCAAGATACAATTATTTTTTTTTAACTTATATTCTTATTATTAAATATATTTATTATATATTATCTTCTGATATTAATAAATTTGATATATTTTTTTTATTTTTAATTTAAGAATATATTTATATTATAGGAAAAATAAAATGTATTGATATTTTAATATGTTTAATTACATATTTTCAAATTTTTGTTTACGTATAAAATTTTTACTTAATCTAAATTTTAATGAATTATTCAACTTTGATTAGAAATATCTACATATATTGCATATAAAATATTTATATCTGTTTATATATTTTTTTAAATTTAGAATTTTAAAAAATTTTAATTTAATACAATAGTAAAATTTTCCTAACCTAACGATTTCAACTGAAAAAAAAATTAAAAAATCTTATTAAATTGAATTTTTTGATTATATTGATGTATAAATATAAATATATAATATCATGTTTTTATTTTTTAGTTTGCAAAATATAAACAAAAGAATTTAGAACTATATATGCAATAAATATTGATAATCTTGTACTTATCATATGTAACAATTAAAAATTTAAAAAATCGAATAAATGAAGATAAAATAACAATAATAATAATGTAAATAAGATATCAATATTGAATATAAATATAACACATAAGTATTAATAATAATTCAAATATCGATATTGATTCTTACAACAATATATATTATATTCTATTGAAAATTTAAATTGTCATTTGTCTTTAGTTCAATATCCTTATTATTAAAATAAAAAGCAAATTAATTGAAAAAAAAAAATTTATTAAATAATTTTTTGGTCTATACAATTATCTACATAATCTAAATTGATCAATTATTTATATAATCAAAATATCATACATTTTTTATCATTTTCAACAGAAAAATCCCAATAAAATATAAAAAATAAACTAGTTTTTATTAAAAAATCACGATGTATGATGTTTTATGACACTTCAAATAAGTATAATATAAAGAAAGATGATTAATGAGACAGCATAGGAATAAGGGGAATATTCTCTTCCGTCACTCACCAACACATAATGCTGGTGGGGTACTTTATTTATGGATGTAATACATACAATCAATTGCGTGCCCATATACGTACGTTTCTAACATGCTTTAAATTATTTATAATTTAATAAATTAAATATTTAAATATATTTTAACTATTTCCATTATCTTGATATCTAGAATTAATTTAAGAGTGCATTATATTCTTATATTATATTATTCCTATATGTATATAAAATAAAATTATAGTTAGAATATTAACCTATAATAATACCTAGAATATAACCTATATATCTTAAAATTGAAATATTAAAAAATTTCAAAATTACAAATATTGTTAAAAAAAAATGCAAAATATTAATAAATAAAAATGAAATAAAATTCATTTTTAGGAAAATATTATTTTGATGCACTATAAAAATATAAAAATTAGTTATGAATATATTCAATTATATTTAATTGATTTATTAATTTAGTCAAATTTTATTTTATTTGAAAATATATGAAATAAAAATAATTAAAAATAAATAAAATAATTTTATTATTATTTACAATTATGTAATAAATTAACTTTTTTTTATAATTTTGAAGTATTCGATAAACGTTGATTAATATTAAATGGTACAAAGTTATACGTTCATCGAACTCTGGATGATATGATATATAACAATATATATTAGATTAAACTTCAAAACTGTTTGTTTAAAATTGATTGTTATTTTTTTCAAAAATAAAACTTTATAATATATATATAAAATTTTATATATATATAATATATAATGAAATTTTTAATTAAAAATTTAAATAATCTTTTTTTGATTAGCATATTTTAAAAATTATATAGTTAATTATGATAGTTAATTATGATAAAATATTGATACATAGGATGACATAAAATATACTAGAGTATTTACATATGTATCTAAAATATAAACTATATGACTGGTAAAATGTAATATATATGATTAATTATTATTAAGATAAATATCATAAAATAATAAAACATAAAAATTTATTAGATTTTTTCATATTTTGTAATAATATATCATATTTTGTAATAATAATAAAAATCATGTAGCATTTTCTTAGATTTTCTTTCTTCAAAAGATTTTACTTTCACCAAATTACTTCATGAATAATTGACAATAAGTAAAATATGTAACATGAAATATTATACTTACAATGAATAGCAATTATAGTTATTGTATGATTAATTATCATAGAATTAGAATTAAATTACATCTTTATTGTTCCGAGAATCGTTAGAACAGTACATATCTTTGGCTTACGCATCTCAAAGAATACTGAACACGAGAGTACAAAATAACATAAAATAACTAAATTATATATATTGTAATTATTTTTACAAAATTACTTCAAAATTAAAAATCTAAGATTATACAATATACATATAAGACTATACAATATAAAATAATTTTTGTATCTTATTATCAAGCACAAAATATACAGATTAGTTCATTATTATTGATAAAATATATTTTTTTAATGGAAAATAAATATAATTAAATAAAAAAATCTAAAAAAAAAATAAAATTTTTATAATTAAAGTTTCTTTTTCATAAAGAATTACATTATATATAATAGTCAATACATATATAATAAATTATACATATAATTATNTATATATAAATTATATTTATACTACTTATATATTTATTTTATTTTTTTATATATTATTAAAATTTGCATACATGCATTATATATATTATATATATCAAATAAGCATAAAATACATTGTATATATAATAAAAATACAAAAAGAAGAATAAAATTCATATCAACTTTTTTATACATATTTTTATATCCGC
>NW_006263748.1:495366-497606 GCF_000469605.1 Apis dorsata | reverse complement strand
CATTATTTTATTCATTAATTTTTTTTCAAAAAAATGTTTTCTTAGATCATAAATATATTTTGATTAAAAAAATAACTGAAATTGAATTCATTATGCTATTTTATTTCTTTTAAGTTTAATAAAGAAACTGAGTATTTTTAAGTTCATTATTATTTTAATTAAAAATATTTTCATTAATGATTTTAATAATTATTATTATAAAAATAATTTTTTAAAATAATAAAATATAAAAATCAAAATAAAAAAAATTTTGAGAAATAGCTGATGAATTATTTATAATTTATGAAAATTATAAAATATATTTTGAAAATTTTTTTTATTAATTCTGAATGTAAATTTTATTATATATATACATATAAAATATAATTATTTCTAAAGTAAAAATTGAAACAATATATTTGAAAAAAGCAATAGGATAAAAATAGTGAACATATAAAATATTACAAAATATAATTGTTAAAGATCATTTATAACATCAAAATATTATAATATTGTATTTAATAAAACAATATTACTATTTTCTTTTATTTAAAATAAATTTTTAATAAAATTTTATTTAAAATGATTTTTATAAAAAATTCTATTTAAAATTTAAAATATATTTAATATATTATTTAATTTAGCCATATATAAAGATATAATTGCATGTTAAATGTATTTTAAATATATATGTCACATGTACATAATATATTAAATATTTGTATAATAATTATGAACTATGAAAACATCAATAATTTTCAAAATATAAAATAAATATTTGTATAATTTAATGTAATATATATACTTGAATTGCATTATTATAAGTATAATGATATTATAATTGAATATATTACTTAATATTATTATAAATGAATAATATAAAAACTGCTTAATAAACATAATTTTATAAATTTACAATAATAAATAAATTAAAAATTTTTTAATTATTTTATAAATGAAAAAAATTAGAATTGAGTAAATGTTAATATATAAGTTCTCATAATACTTGACAATTTATATTTAATAAACATTTTCCAAAATATAATAAAGTTGATATGAAGATATAATATTCTATATGATATAATGATATTTACATGTTACATAAATAACATTAATTGAAAAAAATTTTTATCCATCCACTTATAAGCACATAGCATTGCATTCTATTTATGTGAATATGCCCAATTAAAATACTCAATACATGCAATGCTTTGATTTTACTAATACATAATATGAAATTGGAAAATATAATATAGGAAATTTATTTGAAGAGAATAAAAATAAAAATGCATAAATGTAACTTTTCTTTTTTTATTGAACAAAAATACTTTTCTGTTATACAACAGTTATGCACATTCTTAGGTTTCTTATATAAAAGTGTTAAATTCAGTTATATTATGAAAATAAACTTCTAAGGTTTCATTCAGATACAAGAATAATACTATATAACATAATATAACATGCTACATTAAAATATTACTTTTTATAGCATTTTAATAAAGATAAAAATCAAATAAAAATAAAAGCCAAAATTTATAATTAAAAATATATAAGATATCATGCAAAAATGAAACATTATTAATTATTTTTCTAATAATATTACACATTAATTCAAATAGCAATTATTTCACTAGTTGCATAAGTTAAGCGAATTAAGAAGATATTAGAAAGATATGTAGACAGGTTAACATTTGTTAATTGATATAAATTGTTACATCTTACTCTTTAATACGTTGGAATTGTAAAAGATTTTTTATTGGTGCTGCAACAAATTGATGAAGACCAAATATATCCATATTTTCCAAGATTACAGTAAATTTAAATATGTAAAATCTTAATATAACCAATTTGAGGATTAGTATTAAAATATTAATTTACACGATAATTATTTATTTTTTATCTCATGCTTCATACTTTCACATTATACACACAAAATAAATATTAATGGAACTAATAAATCTTTCATACCAAATAAACTAAACATTCACATTTAACACTACCGCTACTATTGCTGTAGCACTACTGAACGCTTAAGTATTATAACGAAGATAAAAGTATACAACTACAAAGCATGTGTGATATATGCATATGTGTGTGTATTTATATATATATTATCCATATATTATATATATATGTATATATATATAAATATACATATACATATATATGTATATGTATATTAGATATAATTATCAAAAAAAACTACGATAAAATTCATTATTTTTTAAGAATTCTTCTAATTTACAATTATTGTAGAATTA
>NW_006263748.1:490241-494826 GCF_000469605.1 Apis dorsata | reverse complement strand
TTTAGTAATATATTATAACTTATGAATAACTATTAAAAAATAAAATTTCAATCCCTTATTTCGTTATTCTGAAATATTTTTTTCGTATTTTACTTAATTAAATTAAATAAAATATAATTTTAAAAACATAACTTTTACAAATATATTTTATTGAAATATGAGATAATTAATTATATAATTAATTTTTTATTATATTTATTAGATTTGATAAAACATTATAAATCTCAAAAAAACAACAAATAATTTTATAAATACAATCAATCATTTTAGATTGAAATTTTAATTAAATAGCACAATAAAAAATATTAGTATTTATATTATATTATAATATTTGATTATTTGTAATAATAATTTTTAATTATTGTGATAATATATTATATAGAATTTGATGTTTCAGTTTCATCATTCCGTGAATTCAACATAGACTGTCAGCTGTTCGATACATGGAACGATGGATATGTATTAAGCAATACAGTATACTGCATCATATAGTCACTTGTAGGAATCGTCGACATTGAGTTCGACATCTGTTCACAAATCTTGTATAAGCGTGCGCGTGCGTGTATTTGTATTAGCGTATGTACAAGAAAGAAGAGAAACAGATAAAAAAAAAGGCAATAAAAATAAAGAGAGAAAAAGATATAAAAAGAAATTAAGAAAGAAGCGGATAAAGTATTCTTACGCAGACCGTCTGTGCGATTTATGCAAAATCTCGTGCATAACGTGGATGTATTGACACAGGGACTAAAATACAGTATATCAGGACTAATGAACCTCGCAAATCAAACTACTGATCCTCAAAGTCGTGTTTTCTTTGTTAACTTCAATCAGGATTGCACGTAAGTGTTGCATTTTTGTTTGTGAAGACATTGTCCTTTGTTCACTAACCTTACTTTTACTTCATTATTCAAATGAAGTATTTTTTAAGAAATAAGTTATAAATATTTATCTTACAAATTAATTTATTTTTATTTCTTTTATTATATATAATATTATTTATTATATATAATATTTTACATTTCTTGTAATATTTCCGTTACGTATGTTATTTCTTTATCTATTAATTACGTATTATTGATATAATTATGATTCAAATTGAATATTGTACATCAGAAAAATTTCTATATGCATTGTTTTTATCTTGTTATTTCTTTGGTTGTTCTATTTCTAAGTTATTTTAAAATAAAAAATTACTATTTCTTTCTTAATTTATATTTTTATTATAATCATTGATTAATACATAATTTTCTATATTTTAATATTGATAAATTTTAAATAATAATTATCAATATTAACAGTAATTATTAATATATTTATTTTCTTCATATTATTTGATATTATTGATTTAATAATAGTAATTTTATATAAAATTTATTTTAGATCTTTGGCAGTAGGATCAAAGTCAGGCTACAAACTTTTTTCTTTAGTCTCTGTTGATCATCTTGAAAAAATATATGAAAATGGTAACAAATTTCTATAAATTTATATAAATATTGAAATATAACAATATAAGATAGATATTGAAACATCTGTATTCAGTCATTATAGCTAAACTTTTTTCATATTTTAAGAATTCCATAATTTAGTATTTATATTATCATCTTTTTTTAATATATATATCTTTTATATTTTTTATTATAGTTTTTGTATACATAATTTTCTTAATTATACATAATTATATAAACTATAGATACTGAAGACATATACATTGTTGAACGACTATTCAGCAGCAGTCTTGTGGCAGTAGTTAGTTTAAGATCACCTCGTAAACTTAAAGTTTGTCACTTTAGAAAGGGCACTGAAATTTGCCATTATAGTTATTCTAATACTATCTTAGCTGTGAAACTCAATAGAGCAGTAAGTTTTTTTATATTTTAATAAAATAACTAAAAAATAATAAAACTAATAATATAATAATAGAAACTAGTTTGTATTTTTGATCTTTGGAATAATAATTAAAATAAATCACAAAAAAAATTAGATAAAAAATATAGTAATTTAATTATAAGATATAGCAGTTTTTCAATGACTCAATGATTCAATATAATGATTTTGGATATAAATTAGTTATGATAAAAAGTTCAATAAATAAAAAAAAGTTTAATAAAAAAATTTTATTTTTGTTTTATGTAAATTACAAAAATAAAAATTTTATATATAAAATTTTCATGCAAATAAGTTTCTATTAATAATTATTATAATAATAATATGTATTTTTCTTTAACATAATTTAATTAAATATAAATATTTATATTATAAAATAATATAAATTTACAGAGATTAGTGGTATGTTTGGAAGAATCATTATATATTCATAATATAAGGGATATGAAAGTATTACATACAATTCGAGATACTCCACCTAATTTAGCAGGTCTGTGTACACTATCAATAAATAGTGATAATTGCTACTTAGCTTATCCAGGCTCAAATACAATTGGTGAAGTTCAAATATTTGATGCAATTAATCTTGTAAGTATTATAAAAAATCTTAAAAAATATATATATAACATTAATACATTTAATTGTTTTGTGTTTAGCAAGCTAAAACTATGATTCCTGCTCATGATAGTCCATTAGCAGCACTTGCATTTAGTCCTAATGGTACCAAAGTAGCTACTGCTTCTGAAAAGGGTACTGTAATCAGAGTTTTTCATGTAAGTTTAATTATTTATATGACATTAATTATTTCTTTAATAAATTTAAATATATTGCTAAAAATATTTTATATTTCTAAAGGTTCATGATGGTACAAAACTATTTGAATTCCGACGTGGAGTTAAAAGATGTGTATCTATAAGCAGTCTTGCTTTTAGTGTGGATTCTATGTTCCTTTGTTGTTCGAGTAATACAGAAACAGTACATATTTTCAAATTGGAAGAACCAAAGGAAGCGTATGTAGTAATATGTCATTATTTGATGTTTTGAATTATTATTATATTTAAATTTTATATTTGTAATTATAGATTACGACAAACAACAGAAGAATCACAAACTTGGATGGGATATTTAACAAAAGCTGTATCTGCATCAGCTAATTATTTGCCATCACAAGTAACTGATGTTTTTAATCAAGGACGTGCCTTTGCTAGTGTCCACTTGCCATTTCAAGGATTAAAAAATGTTTGTGCCATCACAGTGTAAGTTCAATTAAATAAATATTTATTATAAATATATAAATACGTATATTTTTTTTAAATGTATATATATTTTTTATTATGTAGAGTACATAAAGTACTTAGGTTGTTGGTGGCTAGTGCTGAGGGATATTTGTATGTTTATAATTTGGATTCAACAGAAGGTGGAGATTGTACATTGCTAAAACAACATAGGTTTGTATTTTTAATATTTAAAAATAAAGTATTTTTAATCTAATCAATATTTAATTAAACTCTAAAAATTGATTAACATAATAATATTAAATATTGTTATAATTAATTAATTTATTGTTATAATTAATTAACTATAATAATTATTATATATGACAATTATGCCATTCAGTATATTCTTTAAGTCTCTAAACAAACTCTTTAACAAACTTGTATAATATAATATAAAACATTCAAATGATTAAATAACTTTCAATTCCTTTTTTCCTGTCGAATTAATTTGTAAGATTAAGAGTTAATCATTAAAATTTTTAAATAAAAAACTCATATTTATAATGAATTAAAATGAATTATCCTATTCTTTTATAGTTGAAAGA
This sequence comes from Apis dorsata, assembly GCF_000469605.1. Lineage (NCBI taxonomy): Eukaryota > Metazoa > Arthropoda > Insecta > Hymenoptera > Apidae > Apis > Apis dorsata. Next base: position 491,120 of record NW_006263748.1, on the reverse strand, counting down.
TTAATTCAATAAAAAAGAATAGAAGTATATATTTGTATATATTGTATAATTATATATTATATATTTGTTATATTTTATTACTTTTAACAAATTTTACTTGTAAAAATAATTTATTTTATTTAATTAATTTCCTAAGTTTTCTAATTATAAATAATAAGATATTATTAAATAACAAATTACATTTTTTATTTAAAATTAGATTAGATGGTAAACGAGATGAAGTAGACTGTGCTAGTGTATCTACAGCAGGATTAGGATCTGGAGAACCTCCTTCAGGAACGACTGTACAAATAGTACAAAATACAGGTATGATATAAATATTTTATATCATATTAAAAATAATATAGATTTTACAATAGAGCGAGTTGACGATAAAGATATATCATTCACGTGAAATTGACATTATATGCTTATATTATTTGTATGTGTATGTATGTGTATTTGTGCGCGTATGTACGTATGCGTATGAATGAAAATTTGTTACAATTTAATATTATTTACATACCTCACAATTTTTATTTTAAAATAAAATAATTTTCAAACATCTTTATTTTTTAAAATATTTATACATTATATATATTCTTTTTTGTCACAATTTTAACTTTACTGTATATATAGTATTTGCATAAACTATGATTGTATATATTTTAATATAAATATTTTTAATGAATATATGAATATATGTTCATCTATTTTTACATGACATATGTTATAATTATAATAACATAAATTTATTAATGAAATTGTATATTTACAGAAAAAAATGAATATTATATTTATTTTTAACAATATAAATTTCAAAATATTGTTTCATATTACGTAATATAAAACATTTAAATAATTTCATTATATATATTATAATGAAATTAAAAAATATAT
>NW_006263748.1:483880-490220 GCF_000469605.1 Apis dorsata | reverse complement strand
ATATATAATGAATACAAATTATATTCAAATATTGAAAGACAATTTTAATAATATAAAAATTTTAATAATAACAAGAAAAATAAAATACTTTAATAAATGAATAAATTTTTAATGAAATAGTGGATGATGTTTTTGATAATAGCATATTTTTTCTAATTTTGCATAAAATTTCTTATTTTTTTGTATCAAAATATAATATCTTTGTATATTATACAAATCATAAATATCTATTTAAAGCAATAAAAATAAAAGTATAAATATTGAAACTTTGAGTTTTTAGTTTTTATTTCAAAACTTTTTTTTGTATTTCTAATAATAATCAAGATATTTTGCAAATCAATATAATAAGATATATGCAAAAGTATAAAACATTTATTATACACATGATGAATGATTTTTCCATTATGATTCATTCTATATTATATAAAATAATGTTTCAAAAAATTTTATTAATTTTAAAATAATTTAAAATTTTATTAATTTAATTATGCTTTTTTACTACATGTAATTTAATTGATTTTGAGATATTGTTTCAAATAATCTGATTTATAATATATAATATAATAAAATATATAAATATTAAAAGTTATTTAAAAATGTATCAAACAATGTTTCTAGTTTTAATAAAATTTAATTATTTTTGTATTTAATTTTTTTCAATTTCTGAGATTTAATAAAATGACAGTGAGATATTATAATTAAATAAATACTACTTATCTAAAATCCTTTGTTCTCATACTATTTATCATTTTTATTTTACTTACTTTATATTTTCTCTTTCCTTGCTTCTAAACCCTCTCAAATTAAACAACTTCTTTAGGGGCTAAAGGGGGGGCCCCAATAATTGACTTTACTTGACGTAATTTTTTTCTTTTTATTATCCACTGAAGCCTGCATAAATAGCTACGCGGGTGTGTTGCGCGGCCGTTCGCCAGACTCCATGTCAGGTACTAGTATATTCTCTATTCTGTCCCTTGCTTTTTTTCACTCTCATTTTTCATATACATTCTATTTAAGAATTCTTCTGTAGTGTTTTTACTATAATACTTGTTACAAATACTTTATTCCAAATAATTTTTTTTTTTTTTTTAATGTATATATTTATATAGATAGTAACGATTTAAGATCGCTTAACATATCCATTTAAGAGTAAAATTTGTATTTTTTTTGCAAGTGGAAACCGTGTTGAGATTCACTATCATTTTCAATGCATTATCCACTAGTGAGAAATAATTCTGACGAATTTTATTTTTAAATGAATATGTACCTTAAAAAAAAAAGAATAAAAATAACACTTTTTACATGGTTTGGGTATTAAATTTTTAATGTATATTTACTAAAATCTAGTGATTAATCAAATTTTGCTACTTATTATATCAAAATTGAAAAGCTTTTAATAAGCAATTATTTAAAAACAATAATGTACTTTTGCACATAAAATTTTATTTTTTTTCAAATTAAACAAAAATGAAGATTTGCACATCCAAATTTCATATTTATTATTATAATTTTATTTCAGAAAAAATAAATTTTTTTTAATTATTGAGATATTTTAAAATATAAATAAATACAAATAAGATATTTAAAAATATGAAACTAATAATTAATATAAAAATAATTTTAAAAAATTGTTATAATAAAAAAATAAAATAATAAAAAAAATGTTAATATGTATTATTTTCAAAATATATATATAATATTTTAATAAATTAAATATATTAGTTAAATTTTATTGAATAATTTATATTTATAGTTTTGGTTGATGTGTAATTAAATAATCTGTTATGATATAAAATAATTTACTAATCAAATTTTTATTTGAAATATTATAAAACTATAATGGATAAAACATTAATAGTTTTAGAGAATGAATTTTTTTAATTTCTTTTAAGATAATATTTTATTTTTTGTAAATTAAGAAGTTAAGAAGTATTGAATATTAACAATCATTAACAAATATTTTAATTATAAAAGAATGATAAAAACAATGATAATAGAAATACTTTTCCAATTTTTTAATTAAAATTTTTAAGTAAATATGTCATGTATTTCATTGAATTTCAATCATACATCTTTATCGTTACATCCGCTAAAATGATTATTAATTTAAATAATTATGACTGAACTACATAAATGGATTTATAGAGTCAGAGAAGTATCACGAGATGATAGCAGCAACTGAGAGTCCACCAGGATTTTCGGGTTCCTTCCGTTTAAAAGATGATGCTGAATTTCCACCTGTTACACAAAGGACGGATTGAGTGTAATAATTCAAGCATATCAATAATGAACGAAAATAAATTATATCTAACAGTGATTGAAATTAGGACACTGAATACAGGTCAAACTATGAATCTATGATCATAGCTAATGTTGCAAATTCAAAAAAGCAACAAATTCTTTTTTAATGAAATATTATATATAAAAAAAAAAAAAAAAAAACAGTGATGACTTTGTATGAGTTATATAAATATTAAAGCTATCATATAACTAGATGTTCACATCATATCAGAAGTTAATAACTTGAAAGAATTATGATATTTTTGGTTACAATTTTTCAAGTCAGTATTTTATATTAGAACTTTATTATCATCAATAGCATGCAATTGATTTTAGAAAATCTAGTAATTTAATGATGGTTATGGTTATGGTAATGCTTAAAAAAAATTATGAAAACTCAAGCTAAATATGCTTGATAACATATAGTAAGAATGTTTAACATAAACTTATGTGAAACCATATGTCCACATTTAAGTATTTTTACTGTGAATCAATACAATGATTATAGTAAAATATTATATATATTAGACATGATATAGAAAAAAATTTTTTTCAGTATATAATATTCTTATTGTGAATATCTTGTATTTCTTTTTACTAGATTATTGTATTTTGTAATTATATATTGTCATCTTCTGTGTTCACTGATAATAAAACTTATTCTTTTAAGAAATAATGAAGAAAATGAAAAAATTACGAAATTAATATTTTATAAACAGTATAATACTTACATGTTTTAAAAAAATTTTTCACCGATATTTTCCAAAAATGAAATATTCTGAAATATTTGTGATAAAAAATATTTCATGTTTTGTTTATATATGAAATAGTTCATATAGTGTATAAACATAAAAAATAGATTTATATAAATAGTTACAATATATGATATAATGAATTTCATTATATTTGAATTTTTTATTAAATTCAAATTATTTTAAATATAAAATATATGATTGCATATATATAAAACTACTTTTTAAAAAATAATATGGTTAAATGCCATTTGTTAAAAATACTAAAAAAAATTTTCTTTTTTATTATTATACTTTATTCAATGTATAATAACATAATTGTTGGAGTGCGTTTTCAGTACTATCGTTTTATTAAAAAATCGACTATATTCCATTATTATTCATGTTTCTTTGGGAACATTTGATTCAAAATATAACATTTACCAATTTCTTCATATATTGATTATATGATTTAAAATTTTCCTACATTAGTATCAATTAATTTAAAAATTTATTATATCCTTACATGTATTATGTATAATGAGAGATTATGGCATTTCTGAAAGTATATTATAAAATCTAAATAATTCCTATATTCTATTAATTTTATTTTTTCTTTAGTGTTATTTCTTATTTAAATATTCATTTTGCTTGCTCTCTTTATATTTATTATAAACTTAATATTTGTCTTTATTTTTTAACATTACAGAAAGGATAAAAGAAAAATTCAGAATACCATATTTACATAATATTTGTAATTAAATATCTTTATACGTTACAATTGATGTGTTGTCTGTAACCCTTATTATTTTATGTTGATTAAAATTGCATTAAAATATTTTTATATATCTTTTAATATGAAACGTTTTAATTAATAATATATATTTAAGGTAGAAACTGAATTTGTAATTTCTTTGATTTTACATATCTTTATGTAATTTTGAATATTTCGTTATGATAAAATTTGTCCTCATTCTATAATGAATGCTTTAACTTAAGGGTGCGGACAACATATATTAATTAGAATAATAATATTTTTATTTTTAAAAAATAGATAATCTATGTAATTTTTGCGAATATTGCAAATATTATAGACCCATAATGTCTTTCGGTGCTTTTGTATGAATGTAATGTCTTGTTTAGTAATTAATTTTACTTTTATAAAAAATAAGTAATATTAAAAATGTAAATACGCATATATATAATAAATTTTTAAGTACTGATATTGCATATAAAATTTTTTATGAATATATATGTAATTATGATGATGCATCAAACAAAGAAATAATTTTTAATGATATGAAAACATTTAATCTTTCTAAATTTTGTATTATGAAATAATTATGTTATTGAATATGATATTAAATTTTTATATAATAAAATATTCTATTATGATAATCTTTATTTATTTTATAATTTAATGCAATTCTAAGTTTCATGTTTTTCAAAAATGTGTCATTATAATTCCACTGAAAGTATTACTAAATAAAGTTGAGAAATTTTACAACATTAGTATATACTTTTAAGAAAATAAAAACAAACGATTAAATGAAATCAAATAAAAAAAAATATGAATTAATTATTTAAGTTGCAAATGCAAAGTATAACAACATTATTTAAAAAAATTATTTAGTTCCACTTGTTCTTTACATTTGTTTTCAATATCTATGTAAATATTTTAATAAATATTTAAAAAGAATGTATAGAAGAAAACGTAAGTTAATTATAGTTAAAAATATGATATTTCATAATTAGTATTAAAGTTTGCAAGAAAATAAATAATAAATAATTTTATCTAATACGAATAATTTGACAATGCATTATTATAAATGTAAAAATAAGCAACATATTTCCAAAATAATTAATAAAATTTATCCCAAAATTTAAATTGTTTGATTTAAGATTCCATTTTTTATATAATTATAGAAATACGATAAAAATGAATAATTTTAACACTTTATTCTAAAATGAAAGGTTTTAAGAGATTCTTTGGTAATTTGTAAATAAATTTACTACTACAAGCAGACTGCAAATTCACCAATACACATCACCATTTTCCAACAATTTCACTGACATTGCATAAACTCTCACATTAATCTGTAATCTCAGAGTATGAACAATGAAATGTAATTAAATACAGTGACAACGTAGCAAAAGAGTCTATCTCTAAATCAGTTGAAAAAATTATAACACTGTTACAGAATCAGAATTACATTTTTATGTGAATAACTCAAATATAAAATTACATAGAAAAACTTATGAACAACAAAAAAATTCATATATAATTCTATGTAATGTATATACAAAATAACGTATCAGATTAGGGCAGTTATGCACATATAAATTAATAATCAACGAATTATATTTCATTTTATCTATACATATAAAATGAAATTAAATATTCATGTAATCTTATTAATACAACTTTCACAATTATATATTTTCCTTGTTTAATTTTAATATTAAAAAATGTCGTTTCATTATTACATTTTTGTATATTTAGTTTTGCTTAGTTAAAATTTACCCTAATTATATACGTAAAATTGCATATACTTACACAGAATATCAGTATTGAATTAGATTTATGTATTTTTGTATTATCAATTTCTTAGAATTATTTTTCTGTAAAATTTGTGTTTATAAACACAAAGTATTTTCTGCAGAATAGACAGGCCCTTTTGTCGTATGCTCACTGTAATGAGGTACACAGACATGAAGACTTAGCTGTAAAGATCATCATCTCCATCGTCTTGGAAGGCTTGATCACCTTGTGTTGTGTCTTGAGTACCACTTGTTCCACTTTGCGGAAATCTATAAATTTTATTTTATTTATTATTATAAAGCAAATGTAAGTTCATATATTTTAGATAAAATATTTATAGGATTATGAACTGAATTTTATTTAAATATTGATTTATATACAAAGATAGTATATATTATAAAATTTTTAAAAAACATTTAAATAATTTACATATTTTACCTGAAATTGCTGCCAAATCCACGAGATTGTTGAAGTGTTTGTGCAAACATTTCATATTTTCTAATATCATTATCAGATACAGAACGTCGTGCAAATCTCATTGCTTCTTCAAAATGAGCTCTAGTTATTTCTGGTACAGGATCATCTTCATCCATCTTTAATATGTAAAAATAATGAAAATATTAAATAAATTATATTTTACTAAAAGTAAAATATAATATTAATTTAAAATTAACTTCATATAAATAATAAAATATTTTTAAGTGTAAAAGTTTTATTTTAATCTTTTCATAATTATTTAAATATATTATTTAAATATATTATATGCATAAAATAATTATTAAAATTT
>NW_006263748.1:480463-483576 GCF_000469605.1 Apis dorsata | reverse complement strand
ATAATTTTATTATATTATTAAAGAAAAAAAATTTTAACTATTATATTATTATATATATATATATATATATATATGATATTCTATATTTGTAATATATAAAACATTATTATCCTGAACAAAAATTAAATATTTTATAATTATTGAAAACATTTAATATAAAAGAGACTTATTTTTTTTATATTATTTGAAAAATACATTTTACATTTAAAATTGATATTTTAATAATTATTAATCTTAACATTTTTTTTCAGTAAATACAATTTCAATATAACATTTATTTTAATATTACAACAATTAAAATAATTATCTAAATTCATACAAATAAAATATATCAAACATTACTTACATCCATAGATACAGATGGATTACTAGCACGTTCTTTTTCTCTTCGAATTTCAGTTTCAATGCTTTGTCTAATAGCAAGTTTACATGCACGTTGACAAATTTCTGTTATATCAGCACCCGAGAAACCATGTGTTACTTTAGCTATATAGCTTAAATCTACATCCTATAATATTAAATATTAAAAATGTAATTAAGCAACAGTTAAAACAAAACATAAAATCTTATTAAAAATATGAATTTATTTAATTTCTTGTACCTTTGCTACAGGTGATTTTCGGAGGTTAGCTCTAAAAATTGCTTCTCGAGATTTTTCATCTGGTAATGGTATATAAATCAACTGATCTAATCTACCAGGTCGTAGAATAGCGGGATCAATAATATCAGGACGATTAGTAGCTCCTATGATAAATACATTTTTTTTTGCTCCCATACCATCCATTTCTGTTAAAATTTGATTTATTACGCGGTCTGCTGCTCCACCAGCATCTCCTAATGTGCCACCACGAGATTTAGCAATAGAATCAAGTTCATCAAAAAATAATACACAAGGAGCTGCAGCTCTTGCCTATAAGTTTAATAACAATAAATGAAATAATTCTTTATTTTTTTGAATTTAAAATACTTACTTTATCAAAAACATCTCTAACATTCGCTTCAGATTCACCAAACCACATAGTCAATAATTCTGGACCTTTTACAGAAATAAAATTTGCTTGACATTCATTTGCTATTGCTTTAGCAAGTAATGTTTTACCGCAACCAGGAGGTCCATAGAATAATACTCCTCTGGAAGGTTGCATACCAAATTTCAAGAATTTATCTGGATGTTCAACAGGATACTATATAATAAAAAAAACACAATTATTTTATCTTATAATTTAAATAGATATAACATATTACATATATATTATATACTGCTATATTTTTTTATAATATATATTTAATAATTGTCTTACCTGTACCAATTCCTGCAATTCCATTTTAACATTTTGTAAACCTCCAATATCATCCCATGTAACAGTTGGAACTTCCACAATAGTTTCTCGTAGGGCACTTGGACTACTTTTAGTCATAGCATACTAAATTAGAGGAAAACATAATATTATTTATAAAAATTAATATACATTTGTGAAAATATTTCAAGATTTAATATATATTTAAATTAATTACTTTAAAATTATCCATAGTGACAGCAAGAGAAGATAAAACTTCAGCATCTATATGTTCTTCTTCCAAGTCAATAAGATCCATTTTTTCTCGAATTTGTTGTAACGCTGCTTCAGAGCACAACGAAGCCAAATCTGCTCCTACATGCCCATGTGTTTCAGCTGCAATCTAAACAAATATGTTAATTTAGTAAAATATTATATAAAAATTAATAATTTAAGAATTTCAAATTTAATAATATAAACCTCTTCTAATTCAACATCATCTGCAAGTTTCATATTTTTTGTATGAATTCGTAAAATTTCTAAACGACCAGTAGCATCAGGTATTCCAATATCAATTTCCTTATCAAAACGACCAAAACGACGTAATGCTGGATCAATGCTATTAGGTCGATTAGTAGCAGCCATTACAATAACATGAGAACTTTGTTTCATGCCATCCATTAAAGTTAATAACTGAGATACTATGCGTCTTTCTACTTCTCCATGAGTCTAAATTTAACAGTATAATATAATATTATATTAATTATACAATTAATTTGTGAATTATATAACAAAATAATTCATAGAAACCTTTTCTCTTTTTGGAGCAATTGCATCAAGTTCATCAATGAAAATTATAGCTGGTGAATTTTTTTCAGCTTCTTCAAATGCTTTTCTTAAATTACTTTCCGACTCTCCCGCAAGTTTACTCATAATTTCAGGACCTTTTAACAGAATAAATATTAATATTCTATGAAAAAAAAAAAAAAATTTTTTTTTGAAATTAATATACCATTAATAAGAAAGAAGAATGCTCCTGTTTCATTTGCAACAGCACGAGCAATAAGAGTTTTTCCAGTGCCTGGTGGCCCATATAAAAGAATACCACGAGGTGGTTTAACTCCAATAACTTTAAATAAAGATGGATGCCTTAAAGGTAATTCTACCATTTCCTTGATTTGAGCTAATTGTTTACGAACTCCACCAATATCATCATAACCTACAGCATTTAATGCCTCTTCTTCTTCCTACAATGTTTTTGAATATTTGTATTATAATAAAAATAAATAAACAATCATTAAAAAATTATTTAACTAACCTCCCTTTTAATAGCATCACCTTCACAATGAATAATTGTATCAGGAGCTACAATACAAAATGGTCCAGGATCTGTTTCTACTACTTTAAATTCTACAACACGCATACCACCACGTACAATAAAATTATCATCTTTATGAACAGGACGATAAGCTTCCAAAAAGTATGGTTTTAAATATACTTCAAATAAGTTTCTACAACAAAAAATAAGATATATATTATATTATAAATAACTTTTATATAAACTAAAAAATTAAAAAATGTTAAATAAATAAATTATTAGTAAATAATGAATAATAAATTATTTATTTTCTTTTTATATACAAAATATATTAAATTTTATGTTTCATATAATTATTATCATAAAATTCTAAATATTTTTCTATTTAAACGTATTTTTTAATACATTTCATAATTCATAATTATATTTCTATATCATTTAATAAATTTTTAATATCAACTATATTTTTATAAATGTTATGAAATGTTAAAAATATATGTATCATCAAATTTGTATAT
>NW_006263748.1:479395-480156 GCF_000469605.1 Apis dorsata | reverse complement strand
ATGGATGATAAGATAAAGATAACTATTAAAATGAGAGATGAAAGTAAAAAATAATAATAAATAATTAAAATTAATCTTGATTTTAAGTTAATTTATTAATTTTATATATTAAAAATATATATATTATATATTAATTATAATTTAAATATATAATTATATATATTAAAAATATATATAATCAAAATAAAAATTATTATTGCAAAAAATCATATGCTTAAACATAAAAATATCAAAAGTAATATATTTAAATATAAAAAATGAATAATTATTATATTTCTTTAAGAATTATTAATTTACCCTGTAAGACCAGTTACTGTATCATCCATTGGTAGTACATGAATACGTTTTCCATATTTAACTTCTGGACATGCTTGTACAGAGACAACGTCACTTAAACGTACACGTAAGTTATTTCTTATAACACGGTTCATACGAATTTTTTCATCAGGACAAGTATCATCAGAAAGAACAATGCATACAGTTTCTTTGCGTCTTTTTCCTTTCAACAATACTGTATCTCCTCGGAAAAGTTGTAATTCATCCATTTTTGCTTGAGACAGAGCCACAACAGAATTGTCATCTGCAATAGCTTCATCCACTAATAATCTATTTGGCTTGTCCTTCTTTCGAAGGATTGCTGTTGCCAAATCTTCACTGTTATAACATAATATATTTTATTAATTTAAATATAATAATAATAATTAAATAAAATTTATATAATATTTATACAAATAATAAATTTAAATTTAATTTACTAGCAT
>NW_006263748.1:477414-479368 GCF_000469605.1 Apis dorsata | reverse complement strand
TTACGTAATCATTTAGATTATAATCAACATAATTTTAAACTTTGAATTGTTTTATTTATTAATAGAATTAATTTCTTTTTTTTTCTTTTTATAATTACAATACAATTCATATCTGATTACTATTTTAGATATAATAAATAATTATAATATNAATAATACAAACTATAAAAACTAATTGAATTTTCTAATCTGTTTACATAAATTATAATAATTTATAAATACATATATATATATATTTATAATAATACATACATTTTAATGAAAATATTTGATTTTTTATATTTTATTATAAAATTATATATTTTATTATAAAAATTAAAATATAGAATATATTCATTAAGTCATAAAAAAGTATTTTTAAAACATTTAATTATAATAATATCACGTGATAAATATACAATATATATTCATATCAATAATTATTATCAAATAGTAAAGTTAATAATTAATTTTAAAACAAACATATTCAATTTCATACATATGACATATATATGTATATATACATACATATATATATATATATATATGTATATATACATATATCTTAAAATATAAATAATTTTTATTTTTATCAAAAATTTATTATGGAATCAATAAATGTCATAGTAAAAAAATAAATCATTAATAAAAATTTCTTTGTCATATTCGATATAGTATTCGCCATGAACAGTCGGCACACAAAAGTGATAAGCACGATTTGTATATTATGAACTATTCTTTAAAAAAAAAAATAATAGTTTATAAAATACAATCACTTTTAACAATATAAAATTTAATAAATGTTATTTACTTTTATAAGAATCTATAAAAAGACGCGTTGCGTCGACATGATGACAACGTAAAATTGGAAGCCAGCATGGATGGATATTATTTGCATATTTCACGTTTGAAAATTGAAGTATAAGAATTAAATTATTGTAAATATTACCTAATTAAACGCTTTTTCTGTTAAATTAACTTACCTTTTTGGTTCGCCCATTATTCACTTGATTTAACGCAAAAGAAAATGCACAGACAACGATCAGAACTCAGTATCGTAACACGTACGAGTCAGCAACACCTATAGTCAGTCCAATGAACATTCTCATTTGAACTTTCATGGCTTGCATTAAACTCCCCATTGTTGAATCAAAATCTAAAGGCAGATTTACAAAAAAAACTCATCATTTTATGTTATATATTATTATTATACATATATTTTTAATAATTTTATTAATTATTATAAAGATAATTAAAATACTTTGAATAACTTTTACTTATTTTTTATTTTTATTTTTATTTTTCTGAATATATAAAGATTAATATATATTAAAATAAAGTTTAAATGAAATGAAATATTTGTATTAAATCCATGTGTACAATTTTTTAAATAAATATAAATTTATATTTAAAATTTTTCTTTTTGTTAATTTTAAATTTATGCTATATTCATTAGATAATCTTAATAGTATCTAAAAGTGTATTTAAAACTAAACTTTAGATCACGTCACGACGTTCTCGAAGTGAGAATACGATAAATATACTTGTCAAATCGGTCTAAAATGGCTGGAATTAAAGGTTATTCGGCATATTTTTAATTACATTAAATGTATAAAATTTTTTCATAAAATCAAAAAATATGATATTGCCGATAAAAATTTAATAAGAAAGATAAATTAAAAAAATAATATGTTCAAACATAACCTTATTATTCTTATTATCATTGCTGTCAAATTCTTTTATATTTATTAACTTATTTTGTAATTTTTTATAATATAAATTTATTATTCTTTTTACTTATTTCTCTTTATAAACAATTATTTTCAGATATTATAAATATTTATTATATTCAAATATTTAAATATTATATTAAAAGATGAGAAAATTATTAATTATTAAATTGAATATTTTTTTTTTAATATTTATATATAGATTATTAAAAATATAAGAAATATTATTTTATATAAAAATATCA
>NW_006263748.1:476742-477240 GCF_000469605.1 Apis dorsata | reverse complement strand
ATTTTTATATGTATTTTATATTAGTTAATTTATAAATAAATCATTTATTATATTATATAAACTTATATTTATATATAAATTTTTTATAAAGTTTTTCATTAAATAAATATAAAAAACAAGTATATAAACAATTATTTTTTAATTAGTTTTTATAATTTTAATTTTATAATATGATATAAAATTATATTGTATAATATAAAAGTTATATATTTATATATAATATAATTTCTTTATTTTGTTACATGCTTTTAATGATCTTCATTAATAAACAGCGTAAGTAATTCAAAACTTCAAATCTATGTAAAATATTTTTTTATAATAAATATAAATGTATAGTAAATAACAAATAACAAAAAATTATTTTATAGATTAGTACTTTTGGCATTTGGTGGATCTATTGGTATGACATTTGTCATACTTGGTTGTGCTTTACCTACATATAAGTAAGTGTATATTATAAATAAATTAATATTATATTATTAATATATTATATTATTA
>NW_006263748.1:472989-476712 GCF_000469605.1 Apis dorsata | reverse complement strand
ATTAATATTATTTATTTTTTATTTAATACTATTATATTATAATATTACTTATGTTTTATTTTGACAATATTAAAATATATAAATTATTCTGATATTAATATAAGATAATATAATTTTAATCTTATTATCAAATATTAAAATATATAAATTATTGGCAAAATATATATATACATTGTTTTTAGAGTATGGTGGCCATTTTTTGTTGTATTATTCTATATATTAGCACCAGTCCCAACTATAATTGCACGTCGTTATACAACAAATGATTTTGAAAATAATCCTAATCCATGTTTGGAATTGGCAATATTTATTACTATGGGCTTTGTGGTATCATCTTTTGCTCTTCCTATTGTCTTAGCTCGGTCTCCAATCAATGATCCAGTGGTATATTAAAATTATGCATATTTTTTTTAAATCTTAAAAAAAATATTAAATATTATATTATATTTTTATATTATTACGAACATAAAAAAATTTAATAATGTAATAATGTTATTTTTTATTATGTATTTTCAGATACAATGGGGTGCTTGTTATTTGACTTTAGCAGGTAATATTATTATATATCTAACTCTAGTCGGATTTTTTGTAACCTTTGATCAAGACGAACTCGAATATAATACATGTTGAAATACTGTACTTCATTGTACTTATTTATTAATACTACATGGTAATATCTTAGATCATATTTTATTATTTCTAATTAATTTTATATTCTTTTTAAGTATAATTTGAATACTTTCAGGTTTTTGCAAAATAAAAAGAATGTAAATCATATACTGCACTGACTGACAGTTATGTGTTGATTCTAAGTCATCGCAAAATTTATAGTATATTATTTACACGATATATATATTATCACAAGTCATTTATAGTAGATACTAATACTATAACAAATAGTATTACAATAACTAATACTAAAGTCAATAATGATTTATTTTGCTATTTTTATGCAGTAACTAAAATTTCAAATTGTAAAGGATTAAAATTTTTATAAACTTTTTTGGATAAAATTAGAAGTATGACTATGCTGAAACATGTAAAATTTAATATACTATTTATTGAATTTAAGTTCTTGAAAGCAATATTAATAAATACAATTTTTTATATTATGTATTTCATATTTCCTATTATTTTTACAAATTAATAATTATAAATTAAGTAAATTAAGTTGTAAGTTTTTATACAATGTTTTGCAAATGTATTATATCATATTGATATAGTAGTTCCTATGAAAAAAGTACATATAAAATTTTTATATTTAATAATTTTAGAGAAACATATTAAAAAAAATAAATAATAAAAAAATAAATAATAATAATAATGCTTCTTTACAAAATTTAAAATAAAACAGCATATTTTATATTATATAATTTTATTATAACTGATATTATACGAATTAATTATAAAAGTTTAACAAATATGATTATATTTCCGTATATAGCAGAAAATTCAATTCCCAATTATATGATATAATTAAAAGTAAAATAAGTAATAATAATAAAACTTTTTTTGTTTATATTGTTAATATTCCTTTTTTATTTTTAAATATTTTTTAAATCAAAATTAAAATATTTTTTAAATTAATTAATTTTCAACATAAATGGATTATATTTCCTTATATAGCAGAAAATTCAATTTTCAATTATATGATATAACTAAAAGTAAAATAAGTACAATAATAATAAAACTTTTTTTGTTTATATTGTTGTTGTTGTTATATTGTAATATTTTTTATTTTTAAATATTTTTTAAATCAAAATTAAAATATTTTTTAAATGAATTAATTTTCAACATAAATGATTTAATATTTTTTCATGATATCTATATAAATTTAGGAGGGCAAAATATGATATAAACATTTCAGATTTTAATTAAAAAAATTTTATATTGTTATACAAAATATTATTGTTGATTATAATTATAATATATTAAAATATTATAATATATTAAAACTTTTGCTATATCAAAACTTTATAATTTAATAAAATCAGTGAATTAGCCTAAATTTCCAAATTTTGAAATATATGGTTAATTTCTCTTTTCTCTACTGAACAACAAACTGAATTCGTTTCTTTTTCTTCCGCGACTCTTTCAATTCTTTTTTATATGTTACATGAAGCTCATTCCAATATTTTTTGAGAAACAATATTTTCTTTAAATTATTCTGCTTTTTCTTTGATAATAATTTCAGAATTCTGCTAATTTAAAAGTTTTCTCCATGAATGTACAATATCCATTACTGTTATTTTATCCCATGTTTCGCTAATTAAATCGATACAGTTTTTCAAATCGAAATTTATATAAAATTATATAAAATTATATAAAATAAATTTATATATTATAAATTTATATATTATAAAACTTTTTAATTTCATCATGATATTGACATATTTAATGAAGTAATTTCTGTTGAAATAATTTTTTAAAATTTATAATTATATTCTCATCTATCGGTCGAATAATCGAAGATGTATTAAATGATAAGATTATTATTTTGAAATAAGAATCTTGTTCCTTCTCTAAAAATGTATCACTTTTAAAATTATCAACAAATAATAATACTTTTCCTAAACAATGTTTTTGTTGTTGATATTGCCATATATTGGATTTAAATTGATTGACATAACAATCATTGAAAATAATTTTGTCAATAGAATTATTATTTTGATTCTTATATATACTGCCAATATGTGTTTTAATAATTGAAAAGCACATTTAGTAACAAAAAGTGGCGGTAATTTATGCGTACCTGGAATATTAACACAAAATGCTACAGTAACATAATCTTCGTTTGTTTTCTCATTTTGATTCTTCTTCATTCGATAATATAATTTGTGGAAAAATTCTCTACATTAAGGTTGTCTTGTATATATTATATATATTTTCTTTATTAATATTTTCTTCATTTAATAGTTTTGTTAATTTTTCTGTTGTAAATTCATTTACTTCGGTTTCTTTTTCATGAATATCTAAACCATTTAAATTATATCTTTTTTTAAAACGCTATAACCACGGCTAGGTGTAAAATTTGTCGAACTACCAAATTTTTTATGCAACTCTTTTGTTTTTTCTTATAAAAAAAGAAAAAAAAAACTGTCGCTAAAAACATCTTTCATTTGTCTTTCTAAAATCCATTCAAATAATCGGATATCTTCATTTACAAGTATATGATATCTTTTTTTAATTTTTTTTAATAATTTCTTGGATTTTTCGAAATTTCTCGAAGTGACTCCAACAAGTTTATTAATTTTCACACCTTTTTCTAATTTCTGATTTCTAATTTCTAATTTCTTTTTTAATTTCTAAACATTTTGCTACTGTAGTCAGTTCTTCTTGAATAGAAGTAGATTTCGATAATTGATTTAATTAATTTTTGATTTGTAAAATGTTTGATCTATTAGTTTAAATATTAATTTGTGTCCAAATAATAATGATATGATTAAAAAGTTAATACTATTTATTTATTAATATATTAAGTACTTATATATTCATTTATAATATATCATTCGTTAATTTTTTGTAAAAAATTTAAATTCATTTTAAATTCAAAAATTATGAGCCATATTTATAATTGTTATATATATATAATTATTATATATATATCATAATTTTATATTAAATTAATTGCTATATGATTATAAAAAAAGTTCTACATATGCTTAGACAAAAGAAATATATAATTTTATGTCAAAGTCTTTCCTATAATGTTTATTATATTTT
>NW_006263748.1:452817-472452 GCF_000469605.1 Apis dorsata | reverse complement strand
AATGTTAGATTTTTATAATAGATAGATACAAATATAATGTACATGTATATGTAAAATAATATGAATATAATTTATACATTATATACATATAATATGAATGTAATTTATATAATAATAA
The DNA here is from genome assembly GCF_000469605.1 of Apis dorsata. Taxonomy (NCBI): domain Eukaryota; kingdom Metazoa; phylum Arthropoda; class Insecta; order Hymenoptera; family Apidae; genus Apis; species Apis dorsata. The sequence goes on along the minus strand of NW_006263748.1, from coordinate 472,334 downwards.
AATAATTTATACTTAAGTATATGTTTAGTTCATGTTGTAAATTTTATCTTAAAAGACTTTATTCATTATAAAATATTATTAACTTATAAGATTTATCAATAAATTAATTTTATTTTTTATAAAATAAAATAAATAATTTCTTTAATATCTACATGGAAATAAAAGAATAAAAATATTATCTTGTAGAAAATATTATTTAAAATATTATATTTAAATATTTGCAGAATATATATAATGTATGAAATGAAATATCTTTTTAAAATTATTTAGTATCGATATAAATCTTTATGTAAATAGATATTATTTCACTTATTTATTATAAATAAAATCTATATTTATATAAATATTCAAAATGTAATACATACATTTTTATTAATTATTATTTCAATAATAATAAATGCTTAGTTTTTCATTTTTCCATTATTATTCATAATTTCAAAATAATATTAACACAAATTTTAATATTTATTATGGTTACCATAGCTACATTCTTATTTACAATTTAGATACTTTCCTCATACAAGATATACATTTAACATACATTTTCAATGAAGGTAATGTACTTAAAAAATAATAGTTTTTTTTTATATATTGCATAATAAAATTAATATAAATATGTATACAAATAAATGTCAATTAATGAATAATATAATAAATGACAAATTTTACATAAGTAACTTATTTTTTTCTAATTCTATACGTATTATTTTAATATTTTTAAATTTAAATATATTGATAAAATATTCAATATAATTTTTATTTATATATTATATATTTACAATATCTCATTTAAAAGTGTATATAGAAACAAATGATTTTTATCTTCTATCAAATTAATAAAATTTAATGTTTTTTAGAATTAAATGATTATTGTATTATAATATGAAATAAAGTAGAATTAAATAATTATTTTATGAAATATTTTATATATATTTTATGAAAATTAAAATTTATGAAATAATTAAAAATTGAAATTTATTATTTTTGCTTAAATTTTATATTAAACTATAAACTTATAATAATAAATTTTATGTATTTATGTATTATTATTTTATGTATTATATATAAAAAAAATTATTTGTAAAATGATAAGAAAAAAAAACAAAATGATGATTTTTAAATATCATTGAAATCTATATATAATCTATAACCAATAATTATTATTTATATAAATTCATAACACTTATAACAATATAATAATATATGAATTATATTAAATTATATATGAACAAAAATTATATTCAAATAAAAATAAATGTTTTATATCAATAATATAATATAAAAATAAAATATTGAAAAATAATATTAATAATACAATTTATTTATTTTTGAACAGAAGTTTACTAATTCATCAACAGAATATATTAAAAAATATAAAAATGTGCAAAAAGAAACAGTTGTTACAAAGCCTTTATCAAATATCATTAGTTTAAAAGAATTGGCAGATGATACATGGTTGTGGAAAAAAAGTCAAAAGGACTATACTACTAAAGCACTTAAAAAATGTATAACCAAAAAGATAAAAATGAAAAAGATGTTAGCAGAAGAAAAGGTAACGCAATTTCAATTTTTACTTATATATGAATTAACTTATATGAAAAAATCTCTATTATAATCATATTTAGCATAATATATTATACGATTACAGAACATTCATATATATATCATTAGCAGAAAAATCCTAAATAATTATTTATATACATAAAGATTGATGATATAAATAAAGCAATCTTATTTATACTCTTACAACTCTTAAATTAGATTCATAGATTAAATAAGATTCATAGATTTTTTTCTAGTTACACAAAATATTCATATTCGTCATATTTATTATTGTTCCCATTTCGTATCTTCGTAAAATTCGAAAACTTTTTTCTAAATGACAAGAGTTAAAAGAAAGAATTATCTCTCCAATTTTTTTCTTTCAAATTCAAAATCTAGGAAATATACGCCATATATATTTTGTACTATATATAAATGAATCTATATATAAAATATATATATATATATAATCTATATATAAAAGAAATGAATCAACGTAAATCAATTATTTTTAACGTTTTAAATTTGTATTCGAAGTTTATAAAAGTAAAATAAAGGAAATTATATAAAATTAAATTAACAATCTAATATTCAATCTTTAGAAAATTATTTATAATTCACTCGGTAATAATAGTAAGATATATAATAATATAAAAATATTAAAATAATATACATTTTAAATACATTTGCATAAAATTCTTAACAACGAGAAATTATTTTATTTCTTTTCCAATAGAATGTAAAGTAAGAATAGCATAATTTATTTTACTTTGTTTTTACAAATAACACGATTAAGCGAGTAGTTTTAAAAATATTATATTTATTAATATTTAATAAATTAGAATTATTAAATATTAAAAAAATGAGAAAAAAGGTATTATGTTTTTATAATTAAACATATTAGTATTATAGAATGATATTATAGAATTATATTTGCAGATATTTCAAATAATTGAAGCCGAAATTCCGAAATCTGTGGAAGAACGAATAGAAGAAGTATTGAAAGAAATTAAAAAGAAAAAAATGGAATTTGTAGAAGAATACCAAATCGATAAACCAATACATTTTAAAAATTATTGTATTAGTGATAGTGATTTAGATTATTATGATAATATCCATTTTGTAGAAGCAAGAAAATATATTACCGGTAGATTACGAAAATTTGCAAAGTTTGTTTATCAAAATTTTAATTATTTTTATTTCTATATATATAATGATAAATTTTGATGAAAATTTTTTTACAGATTTGATGATTTAATGACTGAATTAGAAACAGAAATTATTGATACTTATAAACAAGTTCTTATAAAATCCATACAGGAAGATTATCCAATAGTCATACGAGCACCTGTCCCGTGGCATCAATCTAAAGTGATGGCAAGTCATTTAATGTATTATAATTTATTTATTGGAAATGAAATATTGAGAAATGTTCAAAATTTATATTTTATCAAGTAAGCATTGCAAGTATTTTATTATATAAGAAATAGCGCGAGACTCAAAATTAATATAAGGAAAAATATAATGAAACATAAAAATATAATAGAACGATACTTAGATGTTAAAAGCATAATATAATAATATTTTTAATTAATTTTTTTGTTTACACACAATTACCACAAATTAATGATAGTTTGTATTATATTTATAATGTATTTTCAAAATTTGTTTCGGAAAAAAGAATAAGTATTGGTTTATTGGTTTACAAGTATATAAAAATGATTATATTATAATTATTTTAATGAAAATATTTAAATAATTGACTTGAAATATTTAAATATTTAAATATGACTTGAAATATTTAAATAATTATTAGCTAGAAAATCAATATGTGAAATATTTAATTTTCAAAACATGTATCAAACATTTATTTTTTCAGATATTATGAATTAACGATAGTAAATCTTCAAGATCTGGGAACTTTTCCTATTCCAGCAAATGAAATACTACCGAAAATAAGTTTATTATGTGATAAAACTATAGATTATCTCATTAAATATTGGTTAGCCGATGTTGCTGAACTTTTTTTAGAAAAAAAATACGCTTGGTCTTGTTTTTTTGAAAAACATTATAATGCATCTACAGTATTGATAGAGAAATATTTTAGAAGTGTAAATTCTCTTTTATCTATACAATTACGAATGATGATAATGAAAACATTAAATAATATTAGAGATTTTTTCATGGAATATAAAAGTGGAAATTATTTTGAGGGTGATTACAAAGATCTTATGTTTTACAAGTATGTAATTTATTATCGTAATGTATATTAATAATGTATGTACATGTAATGTTCATTACAGTTACATTTTAGAAATCCTTTTATAACAATATCAGTAGTGCCAAAACTTGGTACTTTTTTATTAAACTGTAAACCAAGTGTTTTAGAAGTACTAGTAATAATATCACATTGTTTTGATAAAATTTTAAATGTTGGAACATTGATTCCAAAAATTGAAAGTATTTTATTTCCGGAATTGCAAAAAAAGGAATTTTTATTCTCTGTATCACGATATGAAGAATCGGTAAATGAAATGTTATTAACTTTAATATTTTTTTTTGAATTAATTATCAAAAGATTATATGGCTATATTTTCCTATATAAAATAGGAAATATAAAAAAACATAAATATCAATTCCAAGAAATTTTTGATTTTTTTTCTTTATTGAAAGATAAGATGATCAAGAATACACGTGAGCTTTTTCGTATTATATAAAATAATATATTTAGATCGTTTAAGTTGATTTGATATATAAATAAAATTTTTTTTACAATAAACATATACAATAATAAAAAAAAATTTTAAATTAACTAAGATGATATTCACAGATAAAGAATAAAAATCTAAATGGCTCGAAAAACTATTTTAAAATGTTATAAACAATTTTTCGTTTTGATTAAAGTAACTGACATTAATATTAAATATAACAGGTTTTAAAAATAATTACCGATGTACTAGATGTTATTACTGCTCATATTAGCGGTCCTGACATTTATCTAAAATGTTATAAACATTTATTATATTTAGTTGCTGGTCAGGCTAAAAAAGCTTTAGATAATTTTTTTATGATCGAACCCATTCCATATTTACATGAATTTGAACAAAAAATAAAAGGATATGATGAGCTTAGACAAGAAATTTGTATTTTTCGAAACAAGGTAAACATACAAAACATTAATACAAATGATATATATTTTACGATAACGATATCGATGTTTTCCCTATTTTATTCCATTACATTTTAGATTCCTTTGAACATGATAGAGATTGACTGTATGATCGTAAATGATACTTTAAGACAAATTCTTTATGATCTTCGTATGCAAATCTGTGATTTCTTTGCAAATGAACTACGTTCCAATAATCGTGAATTGTGTTCCGCTTTTGATGTAATAGCGGAAAATATTTCACAAATGCCTGAAAAAACAAGAGATGTCGTTGAGTTGTACAATTATTTGTGCGAAAGTCGAGATACAACCTTGTTCAATTTGAAAAGGAAATTATTACGTTCCGTAGAATTAATATTATTCCTTTTTGACTATCATCCACTCTCGGATGATGATATTTATTTGAATTCCCGAACTATCACATGGCCGAAAGAAATGGAAATCGTAATGGAATTAGCGAGTACGAGATTAAATATGAGAAAGGATTACTTGGAAGAAGTGTTACGTATAAAACGGGATAATTTTGATCAAAAGATACGTGAGATACAATTGGCGATTGATCAATTTAAAAGAAAGGATCCACCTGTATTGACCATGGATGAAATGGAAATCGCAGTGGAAGAAATTGAACGTCTTTCCAAAGCAATGGAAGAAATTAGGAAGGAAGTTGAAGAGATCAACGAAGAAGAAGGACTTTTAGATATGGAATTGAGTCCGTATTTGGTAATTCCGATAATGTCAATGTTAGTCAATGCACTCGATACTCTTTGGCACATAGCGTTAAATTTTCACAAGAATTATGACAAATGGTTCTACGGGCCATTTTTCAATCTCGATGCGGATGACATTAAAGACGAAGTTGACAACATTTGGCGTACATTATATAAATTGATTCGTATTCTTGCTGATATTCCCGGTGCGCGAAAAATTGCCGAAATGGTCCGTGCAAAAGTGGATAAATTTAAGCAATTTATCCCACTTTTGCAAATTATATGTACCCCTGGATTACAGGATCGACATTGGAATTTAATAAGCCAAATAATACATGCAGATATAATATTGACAGCTGTGAGCAGTCTTTCGGATATGGTAGAATTGGGGTTGTTGCTTCATATAGCTAAACTTGAAGAAATAGCTTCAGCTGCTATTAAAGAGTATACACTTCAACAAAGTTTGAAAAAGATGAAGGAGGAATGGTCAGAAATTGAATTTAAGTTTGTACCGTATCGTGAAACTGGTGTTTTCATATTAACTGCTATTGATGATATTCATCAATTATTGGACGATCATATTTTGAAAGCTCAAACTATGAGAAGTTCTCCCTTCATAAAAGCTTTCGAAGAGGAAATGCAAATTTGGGAAAATAAATTGCTGTTGATGCAAGACATTATCGATCAATGGTTAACATGTCAAGCAACTTGGATGTACTTAGAACCTATATTTAGCAGTGAAGATATTGTACGCCAAATGCCGACGGAATCTAAGAATTTTCGTAGAATGGACAAGATTTGGCGTAAAATTACAGCGTACGCTTACGAACATACTTACGTACTCAAAGTTACCGATATGCCAAACATATTACAAGAATTAATATTATGTAATTCATTATTGGACGAGATACAGAAAGGATTAAACGAATATCTCGAGAAGAAACGTTTATTCTTTCCAAGATTTTTCTTCCTATCAAACGACGAACTTTTGGAGATATTGTCCGAAACTAAAGATCCTCAGAGAGTGCAGCCTCATTTAAGGAAATGTTTCGAAGGTATTAGTAAATTACGATTTACCAAAGATGAAGAAATTATTGGAATGTTATCGGCTGAGGATGAATACGTTCCTCTTAGTGGGAAGATTTATCCAGCGGATGCTAAAGGAATGGTGGAGAGATGGTTGTGCCAAGTCGAAGCATTAATGATAGCCTCGCTTCGAGATATTGCCGAGCAAAGTATCATCGCGTATTTCGATACTCCTAGAGAGGAATGGATATTCAGTTGGCCTGGTCAAATTGTTATTTGTTGTAGTCAAATACATTGGACTAGCGAAGTTTGCGAATCATTCGAAAATAAAACTACCGAGGAATATTTAGACCAGTGCAATCATCAAATTGAAAAAACAGTTACTATAGTTAGAGGTAGACTGGAGGCTGGCGCAAGGATAACGATAAACGCTTTAATCGTAATAGATGTTCATGCACGAGATGTATTACATCTGCTCATTGAGAAAAAAGTAAATAACATTATGGATTTTGATTGGATATCACAGTTAAGATATTATTGGGTGGAGCATAGCATTATCGTTTCGATGATCACGACCACGGTAGCATATGCGTTTGAATATCTTGGAAATACATCAAGACTTGTGATAACGCCGTTAACCGATCGATGTTACAGAACTCTAATGAGCGCTTTAAAATTAAATCTGGGCGGTTCGCCCGAAGGTCCAGCAGGAACTGGTAAAACGGAAACGGCAAAAGATCTTGCCAAAGCTGTTGCTAAGCAATGTGTCGTTTTTAATTGTTCGGAGGGGCTCGATTTTCAAGCAATGGGTAAATTTTTTAAGGGACTTGCACAATCAGGAGCATGGTCCTGTTTCGATGAGTTTAATAGGATAGACTTGGAAGTTCTTTCGGTGATTGCTCAACAAATTTTAACCATTCAGATGGCTATAAGTGCAAAATTGGAGACGTTTATATTCGAAGGTACAGAATTAAAGCTAAACCCTACCTGTTACGTTATCATAACAATGAATCCCGGTTATGCCGGCCGTCAAGAATTGCCTGACAATTTGAAAGTTCTTTTCCGCACGGTTGCGATGATGGTGCCAGATTATGCCATGATAGGAGAGATCACCTTGTACTCTTTTGGTTTTATAGATGCAAAAAATCTGGCAGAGAAGATAGTTCATACGTACAAATTATGTTCTGAACAATTAAGCTCGCAAAATCATTACGATTATGGTATGCGAGCTGTGAAAACCGTACTTATCGCAGCTGGAAACTTAAAGTTAAAATACCCGATACAGAACGAGTCTATTTTGGTTCTTCAAGCGATCATCGATGTCAATCTACCGAAATTTTTGGCTCAAGATATTCCTTTATTCAATGGAATATACACGGATCTCTTTCCAGATACCATTTTACCACCTCCGCATCGCGAGGAATTGATAGAAATAATATTTATCATTTTAAACAAACGTAATCTTCAGCCTACGCCTTGGTACATAGAGAAAATACTTCAAATTTACGAGATGCTATTGGTACGCCATGGCTTGATGATCGTAGGCCACACGTTGAGCGGAAAGACTCAAGCATATCAAGTTTTAGCCGAATCATTGGGCGAATTATCTGGTAGAAGACGCGTTGTCATGAGAGAATTTCCAACGATTTACAAGATAATTAATCCAAAATCTATTACATTGGATCAGCTTTATGGTAGTTTCGATCCGATATCGCATGAGTGGAGCGATGGTGTTTTGGCCAATATTTTTAGAGAGTTTGCGCAATCTATTACGGTGGACCGGAAGTGGATAGTTTTCGATGGTCCCGTTGATGCTGTATGGATCGAGAGTATGAATACGGTTCTCGATGATAATAAGAAACTTTGTTTGATGTCCGGAGAGATTATTCAAATGTCAGTTAAGATGAACATGATGTTTGAGCCGGCTGATTTGGAGCATGCCTCGCCAGCTACCGTTAGTAGATGCGGCATGATATACATGGAACCATCCGAACTTGGTTGGCATGCGCTATTTAATTCCTACAAAACGTATCTTAGGAATAAGTTACTTATCGAACAGTACGAATTGATTATAGAATTGATCGAATGGTTAACCAAACCAATTCTATTTTTTATACATATATATTGCAAAATATTTGTAGAGGTGTCAGAACTTCACATGTTTCTGGTAAATAAATATATATTATTAATTATTTATTATTAACGTTAATTATATTAATATTAGATTCGATTAAAGTTTGTTTAAAATATATATATTTTATAAATATTTTAGTCTTTTACAAAACTTTTCACCGCAATGTTGGATGGAGAGGTACAAGTTAGTACAGTTTGGCTTCAATGCGTTCTATTATTCAGCTTAGTTTGGGGAATGTGTTCAACATTAACAAGCGATAGTAGAAAAATTTTCGACGTCTATTTGAGAAAATTATTACTTGGAAACGACGAAGAGCATCCTAGACCGAAAGCGTTTAAATTAACGAAACAACAAATCTTCCCTGACAAAGGAACCGTTTACGATTGGATATATGATAAAAGAAATAATGGAACCTGGATACCATGGATGGACACGATATTACAGGTAATGAATGAACACTTTAATATAAAATTCGTTCGTAAAATAATTTCGTGTAATAATATAGACAGACTTTTTTTATACCGATATAATTTAAATCTAACAATAAATTTAAATTTATATGTATTTTTTAGGAGTCTTTGTTACCAGATGTAAAATCCGAATTAATCGTGCCCACAAACGAAGTAGTGATCCAATATTTCTTCATGACTCATCTTCTCCATAGATCAATACCTATTTTATTTGTCGGGCCAACTGGCACCGGGAAATCCGTAATTGTATTAAATTATTTAGAATTTCTACCCAGAGATAGATACATTGAAAATATTATAAATTTGAGCGCACGTACCACTGCAAATCAAACTCAAGAGATAGTAATGTCAAAGTTAGATCGTAGAAGGAAAGGTGTGTTTGGCCCGCAAATGGGGAAGAAATGCGTTTTGTTCGTCGACGATCTAAGTATGCCAATGAAAGAAATATATGGAGCCCAGCCACCGATCGAGCTCATTCGTCAATGGGTAGATCACGGCCATTGGTACAATCTAAAGGATACAACGACGTTGTATTTGGTGGACATGTTTTTGATTTGTGCCATGTTACCACCCGGAGGAGGTTCGAACGTAGTCACGCCTAGATTGCTTCGACACATGCAAATAATTGGTATCGATTTTTTCGAAGAAGTGACAATGAGCAAAATATTCTTTTCAATTCTCGAGTCACATTTCGCGAAAGGATTTTTGCCGGAAGTCTCGAGATTGGGAAGAATGGTTGTGAGCGCGACAATGGACATATATCTCGGCGCGATACGAACGTTTCTACCGACTCCTGCAAAGAGTCATTATACTTTCAATTTGCGCGATTTTAGCCGTGTTATCAAGGGTATACTTTTGGTCCCAGGCCCTAGAATAAAGGAGCCGGATAAATTAATTAGACTTTGGGTTCATGAAATATACAGGGTTTTTCATGATAGGCTAATAGATACCGCCGATCGGGAAAAATTGTTCACAATGGTTCACTTTACTTGTTACGATCAATTACGTCAACCGTTGGCAAAAGTACTCGGTAGACTGTTAAAAAAAGGAGAGAAAGACGTTACGAGTTCTCACATGCAAGATCTGTTGTTCGGTAATTACATAGATCCTGACGCTGTTCCCAAAGTATACGACGAAGTGGAAGACTTGTACGATTTGCAGCAAAAAATGGAATATTATTTAACGGAGTACAATATGCTTTCTAAAACGCCGATGCCGTTGGTTTTGTTCAGATATGCCATTGACCATATTTCTCGAGTTTCTCGAATATTACAGCAAGAAAATGGACATGCTCTTTTAATAGGAATAGGTGGATCAGGCAGAAGTTCTTGCGCTAAATTAGCGACTCATATGAGCGAATACGTTCTCTATAATATAGAAATTACCACGACTTACGAATTTTCGGAATGGAGAGAGGATGTGAAGAATTTGTTGTTGCGCGTAGGATGCGATGGAAAATCTACTTCTTTCCTTTTCGGTGACCATCAGATCAAGGACGAATTGTTCGTCGAAGATATAAATATGATTTTGAACACGTCCGATGTGCCAAATTTATACGATACCGAGGAAAAAGCTCAAATTTTGGATAAAATGTCGACCATAATGCATGCCATAGGAGGGAGAAAAATCGAGGTCACTCCTATGATCCTTTATAACTTGTTTCTCGAAAGAATAAAGAAATGTCTCCACTTGATCTTAACCATGTCTCCTATAGGAGATAAATTTCGAAATCGTTTGAGAATGTTCCCTTCCCTGATAAATTGCTGCACCATTGATTGGTTTACCATTTGGCCTGAGGATGCCCTGGAAAAGGTGGCACGAGTTTCGTTACAAAATATCAATATCAGTTCGAGTTTACGAGAAAAATGTGTTAATATCTCGCAAAAGTTCCATACGAGTATCTCGTTGGCCAGCGAGGATTATTTTATCACGCAAGGTAGAAGGTATTACGTAACACCGACGAGTTTCCTGCAGCTTATCAAATCGTTTTGCCAATTGTACGATCGGAAAATAGAAGAGATCACCGCTCAACAAAGGCGATACGAGATGGGATTGGAAAGGTTGGATTTTGCAGCGAACGAAATAGCATTAATGAAGGAAGAACTTCAAGCGTTGCAACCAAAATTGCTAGCGCAATCGGAATTGAGCAACCAACTGATGATCAAAATCGAACAGGACACTATCAACATCGAGGCGAGAAAAGAAGTCGTGGCTGCCGAGGAGGCTTTGGCGAACGAGGCCGCTGCCGCTGCACAAGCTATAAAGGATGATTGTGAGAGTGATTTGGCCGAAGCAACGCCTGCATTGGAAGCTGCATTAGCCGCGCTGGATACTTTGAAACCAGCGGATATCAGTATCGTGCGAGCTATGAAGGCTCCACCGGCAGGTGTAAGATTGGTGATGGAAGCTATTTGCGTTTTAAAAGGGGTTAAACCTGACAGGGTTACCGACCCGGCCACCGGCCGAGTCGTGGAAGATTACTGGCCAGCTTCCATAAGGATATTAGGCGATTTGAAGTTTCTCGACAGCTTGAAGAACTTTGACAAGGATAACATACCGCCGGCGTATATGAAAATAATTCGGGACAAATTTATAAACGACAGAAGTTTTCAACCCGAGGCTATCAAGAAAGTTTCGACGGCTTGCGAAGGTCTTTGCAAATGGGTGCGGGCGATCGAGGTTTACGATCGAGTGATTAAAGTCGTTAAGCCGAAACAAGTGATGCTGGCAGAGGCCGAGGCTGCTCTTGCCAAACAAATGGAAGCTTTGAACGCTAAAAGAGCATTGCTTCTGGAAGTTACTCAGAAATTGCAAGCGTTGAACGATGAATTTGTCGAATGCATGAAAGAAAAGAAGAAGCTCGAGGATCAGATTGATTACTGTATGAAAAAGTTGGAAAGGGCTGAAAAATTGCTAGGCGGTTTAAGCGGAGAGAAACATAGATGGCAGGAAACAGCTATTATGCTAGGTGCGAGTCTGTATAACGTTATTGGAGATGTTTTATTATCTTCAGGGGTAATTGCTTATTTCGGAGCTTTCACCGTAGAATATAGAAATAAATTAATCGAGGAATGGCATAAATCTTGCGTGGAAATAAAAATCCCATGCAGACAAAAGTTTGATTTAATCGATATTTTGGGTAAATCGGTGGAGATCAGAGCATGGATAATTTTTGGTTTACCAGCGGATCATTTTTCCGTGGAGAATGCTATAATCGTGAAAAACGCGGATCGTTGGCCGCTTATGATCGATCCCCAAAACCAAGCAAATAAATGGGTAAAAAATATGGAGAAGGAAAATAATTTGGCGGTGATTAAACTGTCTGATCCAAATTACGTGAAAATAGTAGACACTGCTATACAGATTGGCATACCTGTTTTGTTGGAAAATATTTTTGAAGAAATAGATGCGATATTGGAACCTGTGCTTCTCAAAAACGTTTATAAAGAACGTGGTGTTTTATATATAAAATTTGGGGAAAATGTTATCGAATACGATCCTAATTTTCGATTTTACATTACAACGCGTTTAAGAAATCCTCATTATTTGCCAGAAATAGTTGTGAAAGTAACGTTGTTAAATTTTATGATTACACCTCAAGGACTTAAGGATCAATTATTAGGTATCGTCGTAGCCAGAGAATTGCCTGTTCTCGAAGAACGAAAGAATCAATTAATCGTGGAAGAAGCGAATAACAAAAGAATATTGGAGGAAATAGAGAATAAAATTTTAGAAGTTTTGTCTGTAGCGGAAGGGAATATTCTCGAGGATGAAACGGCCATTACAATCTTGTCGACCTCAAAGAGATTGGCCGAAGAGATCGAGGCTAAGCAAAAAATAGCTGCTAATACGGCATTAGAAATTGATTTCGCCCGTGGTAAATATAAACCTGCTTCCGAGCACGGCTCCGTTTTATTTTTTTGTATTTCCGAATTAGCAAATATCGATCCTATGTACCAATACTCTTTACCGTGGTTCATTCACCTGTATGAAATGTCGATAGCTAAAAGTGAACATAGCGACGATCTCGAGATTCGAATAAAAAGCTTAAATACATATTTTACGGCTAGTATTTACAGAAACGTGTGTCGTTCTTTATTCGAAAAGGATAAATTGATATTTTCTTTCGTTTTATGTATCGGCCTTTTACGTGCCGATGATAAAATCGAAGAAGATCTTTGCACATTTTTATTAGCGGGTGACGTAGTTCTGGACAATCCTTACCCTAATCCAGATCCTTCTTGGTTGAGCGATAAATCTTGGGCCGATGTAGTTAGAGCTACAAATTTGCCTAACGTTGAGAAATTAAAAAAGTCTGTCGAGACGCACACACTGCAATGGAAACATTATTTCGACTCGGTTAATCCTCAAGAGGAGATTTTCCCAGAGCCGTATCAGGATGAGACCGAGACTTTGAGAAAGTTGGTCATACTTAAATGCATAAGGCCGGATAAAATTGTGGTTGCTGTGCGAATGTTTGTTGCATATAATATGGATCGTTCTTTCATAGAACCTCCTCCGTTCAATCTTCAAGCATGTTATAACGATTCAACCAACGTGAGCCCTCTTATTTTTATTCTTTCTCCTGGATCTGATCCAATGGCGAGTTTAATCAAATTTGCGGAAGATTATGGAATATCAAAAGAGCATTTAATGACTATATCATTGGGACAAGGTCAGGGTCCTATAGCTATAAATATGATAAATAAAGGGATACAAACCGGAGAATGGGTAGTTCTTCAGAATTGTCACTTGGCAATTTCTTGGATGAAAGAATTGGACGCAGTTTGCGATGAAATTATTACACCAGAGAATACGCATGATAAATTTCGATTATGGTTAACCAGCTATCCATCCAAGGATTTTCCAATTTCTATATTGCAAAATGCGGTCAAAATGACTAACGAACCGCCAAAAGGATTGAAGAGTAATTTGTTGAGGAGTTATACGAATGATCCAATATCGGATTCAGTTTTCTTTAATCTTTGTACTAAAATAAGTCATTGGAGGAGCTTACTTTTTGCTCTATGCGTCTTTCATGCTGTTATTCAAGAAAGACGTAATTTTGGACCATTGGGTTGGAACATTCCTTATGAATTCAATGAATCAGATCTTCGTATTAGTATTTTACAATTGCAAGTAAGTTTACAAGCATGAGATATCTTCGTATAGTAATGGTACAAGTATTAACTATTTTATATAGAAAATAATTAAAAATAATTAATTAATAAATAATCAAGAAATATTATTTTATACATCAAATGTAACGTCTTTTTAAAATTATTCTATAACAATTTTTTATCTTTTCTCTTTTTTTAGCTATTTTTAGACGATTATGAAGAGGTACCATTTGATGCACTTCTTTACTTGACCGGTGAATGCAATTACGGTGGTCGTGTGACTGATGATAAAGATAGACGTTTGTTAAATACGTTATTGCGAGAATATTACAATGAGGAAGTTCTTATCAATCCACAGTAAATTATACGCTTTACATATATATTTTTTATACGTTCGAGAATATATTTTACTTTAAATGAACTTTAATATATACTTTAATACATGAACTTTTTATATTTTTAATACAGATATTGTTTTTCACCAAGTTGTGTATACCGTTTACCAGAAAATACTGATCATCATGGATGTTTAGATTATATTTACAATCTACCTATTACTCAACATCCAGAAGTATTTGGTTTACATGAAAATGCAGATATAACAAAAGATAATCACGAATCATTGCAATTACTTAGAGGAGCTTTGTTGACACAGCCACATATTACTGGAGTGGGAGTTGAAAGGGATATTGACGAAATGGTTTATAATTTATGCGATGATATTTCATCGAAATTGAAGATAAAATTTGATATTTTAGCAGTATCTAAAAAATATCCAGTACTTTATATAAATAGTATGAACACGGTTCTGCGTCAAGAACTTATTAAATTTAATCACCTTGTTGATACGATTAAAATAACATTAGCTGATGTACAAAAAGCCATTAAAGGATTAACTCTGATGTCCTTTGAATTAGAAGAAATTTTTTCGAGTATGAGTATCGGTAAAGTGCCGCTTACTTGGAATAAAGTGTCTTATCCTTCTCTAAAACCGTTAGGAAGTTATATTAATGATTTAATAGAGAGATTAAACTTTTTTCAAAATTGGATTGATTATGATGCACCAATTGTATTTTGGATATCTGGATTTTTTTTCACACAATCTTTTCTTACGGGTGCTTTACAAAATTATGCCCGCAGACATAAAATTCCAATTGATAAATTAGATTTTGAATTTGAAGTAACCGAGTTTGAAAATGATATCGACATTGCACCATCTTATGGCGTTTACATAAAGGTAAGATTTTTATTATTATAATTAAATAAAAAAAAAATTGAAAATTGTAAGGGATAAAGAAAAAAAAAGATAAACTATCAGAGAGATGAACTTATGGCTCTATTATTTATCCGAAAATTCGAATAATATATTAATAATGAAAAATGAACGCGTTAATGAATACTTTGAGATCGATATACTTTTATATCTATACTAGAATTAATAATGTGCATAAAGAAACTTATGTATTAAATTTTCTTAAGAAATAATATTCTCTTAAAAAATAATATAAGAATCAAATAATATATATAATTTTTATGATAGTATTATTATATATTAAAGGAAATTAGTTTATTTATAATATATGAAACTATCTTTAAAAAATGTATTTGAATTTTTAGGGTCTATATATGGAAGGAGCAAGATGGAATAGAGAGATAAAAGAAATCGACGAATCTAAACCGAAAATAATGTTTGATCTTCTTCCTATAATATGGTTGAAACCTGGTATAAAAGCTGAATTTATTATTGAATTCATGTATCATTGTCCTGTATATAAAACAAGTGAAAGACGTGGTGTTTTAGCTACTACTGGTCATTCTTCTAACTTTGTATTATATATTTTGCTCCCGACGAAAGTCAAAGAATCTCATTGGATTAAAAGAGGAGTAGCTTGTTTATGTCAATTAGATGATTGAATTATCAAAAAAAAAAAACAATTTACAATCAATTTTATCCATATATATGTCAAAATAATATTAAATTTAAAAATTATACATAGAAAGATATATAATATAAAAGAACATTTTTGTTTTAATTATTTTTCTAAAATTGATCTGCTATTTTATATATTTATAAATATTTTATATGATTCTTTTATCTTTTTTTATATCCGATAGATATATAATATAATAATGTATTAACACAGTTTATTTGAAATAAAAAATTTATGCACCATTTCTCAAATGGATTATAAAATAAACATAAGAATAAATATCATAAAAATAAAATACATTCATGCAACATATTTATTTTCAATAGATATTATTAAATATAATTTGTATATATATATTATTGTTATTATATAAAAATATTTTTTTTAAGTTTCAATATGTTTCTTATAGAGCATATTAAATCAAGTAAAATAATTTTCTCAAAGTAATTTAATCTTCAGAATATGTAACTCCAATCTGTTTTCGAATCTCATCTTCTAATCGTGCAATTAATAAAGAATGATTATGTGGTACTTTAGGACTTTCAATCATACCTAGAATGAAAAAAGACTATTAAACAAACAATTTTTAATTAATATATAGAATTAGTATACCTAAATTTCATCAACTAATTATTTGAGTGATTCGAAAACGATATTATGTCATCGTGCAAATAAAATTTTTTTAAAATGCTAAAATAAAATATATTTTAATTTTTCTTTTTTTTTTAAATTAATCAAAATAAAAATAATTTACATTTGAATAATATTTTTTTATTAATTTAAAATAAATAAAAAAAAATGATACCTTTTAGAATACAATTGCGAACTTCATTGGCTTCATAACTCAATCCAACACTATTAATAAAATTAAACTTGGATTTAGTTTCAGGAAGAGAAACATTTACTATTTCATTCGGCAATTCTACAGTCGTCGGACACCAAAACTTTGGCACTTTTATCATTCCTTTCGTACCAATAATATAAGCCTCATTGGGCAAATCAACTCGGGAATGAGTAAGAATAGTTGCAGTATGATTTCCTTTATAAAGAAAACTAATAGATGTAGATTGATCAACTCCTTCTTCGTTCAAACAACCAGTAGCTTGTACAGTATGAGGCATTTCATTATCAAATATTAAACAAGCAAACTGTATTCCATATACTCCTAAATCCAATACAGTTCCTCCTCCCAGATTTTTTATACTAAGCAAAAAAAAATATATTTTTTAATATAACATAATAAATTCGAAAGTTAGGATATATTTTCTACAGCAGAATAAATTAAATTATGTTTATTAATATATAAATTTATTTTTGCAATTTTTGAAATTTTAATTATTTTAATTATTTAGATACATAGAAATTTATAGAAATTTTTAAACTTTTTATTTTTAATATAAAAAATGATCGTTACGTACTTCAATCGTTCAACATCAGGCATTTTAAATCCAAAAGATACTAAAACTTGATAAATTTCTCCAATACTTCCAGATTCAATTTCTTTTTTAAGTATTTCATATATGGGAAAACATCTACTCCAAATACCTTCCATTAAAAACAATTTCTTTTCTTTTGCTAAATTTATTAATTCTGTTGTTTGCTTTAAATTCATAGTTAAAGGTTTCTCACATAAAACATGTTTTCCATGATTTAACATTAATTTGGCAATTTCAAAGTGTTGAGGATGCAATGTTCCAATATATACAACATCTGTAAATTTGAAAAGAAATACTATAAAAAATATATCAATTATATTATAATATATCAATTATAATATATTAAAATAAAATTATAGACTATAAAATTTTTGTAAAATTTGTTTTAAATAAATTGTTGAACAATAGTCTTTTGCCTGATAATGGTTGATTTTAAACAATTTAGAACATAATTTTTTTTTATATTTAATGTCTGATGTCGATTTTGACAAGTGATCGAGTTGTTTTCTAGCGATCATACCAAAAATAAATTCAAATTCTATAACATTAATTTTGATTTAGAATAGATATAATATTATTATATATTATAATAATTAAGATTTCTTGCTAATATGAATATATAATTTCCTGACCCATAAAAGACAAACATATTCCATGATGAACTTTTTTCAAAGCAATAATACTTTTTTTTTAAATTTGTCATCAATTAATAAATAATATATCATTTTAAATGATTTATAACTGCATCTTCAAAGATTATCTAAATCATTTTTAAAATCTTCGCGCCACTTTTTTAAATATATAACAAAATTTAATCGTTAGTATTATTACATCATAATAAGTATAACTAAATAGTTACAATTAAAATAGTAAATAATTCAGTTATTTGAAAAATTAAATAATTAAAATATGAATAATTCTTCGTAAAAAAAATAATTTCTAAAAATTTCAAATTTACATTTTTTTACATTTTATAAATAAATAAAACTTTTTGATTAGATTTTATATAATTTTAAGAAAAAGTTATAATTTTTAATGTATAAACAAACCAATATCATTATCCTCCGCTAATTTTGTATAACTGTCGAATGCTTTTTTAATTTTATGCAAACTAGAAAAATTTTGTGCTCTTGATAATTCACGTGCTGCTACTGCAACTACTATATGCTCAGATTCTGGTAATGTTTGTAAAGATGATACGAAATCATGTGATATTTTTCCAGCACCTGCTATACCCCAATGAATAGCCATCTGTAATAGCGTAATTAATAAATAATTTAATCATTTGATATTAATGATATATAATTATGTAATTTTAAATTTATAATTATTATTTAAAATTATATACAAATATATGTTATCGCATACGCGCGCGCGCGTGATGTGTGTATACAAGCGCGAGGTGTACATATATATTATATATTTTTAAATAAAAAATATAAATTATAGCATAATCGATAAGAAAATAATTTTATACATAAATAAGTACAAAATAAAAATAATTTGATTATTTTTTTTTGTTCCAAAAAAAAATAATGTTTAATATAAATTATAAAATAAAATTTAAATAAAAATCGAATCATTAAACAAACACATATGTGTATAATATTTCAGTTTTAATATATAGATATTATAACATTATAATCATAATATATTATAATATTACATATTATACCTAATAATTATATCTAATAGTATTATATCTAATAACTTTTGAAAATGATATAAAGCATTTTTAAATTTTTCTACTGAATACATAAAAGAAAAAGTTTAAATATTTTCAAAATATTATATTATTATTATCCAATTTAAAAACAATATCGAAAAAAATTTTAATTAAAATTGAATGTTAAATAAAAAAATAAATAAAAGAAAATAAATTTACAAATAAATATCATTTATTATTTTGTATAATATTATTAATGTTAAATAAGTTTTTCATTAAAAACTTTAATATGATAATAATAAATGGAATCAAT
>NW_006263748.1:443809-452196 GCF_000469605.1 Apis dorsata | reverse complement strand
ATAAAAATAAATTAAAGAAGTTATTAACTATATTTAAATAAATTAATAAAATTAATTTAAATAAATTGTAACTTACAATGCTTAAAAGATGAATAAAAAATTATATTACTTTCTACTTTATAACTTCATATGTTTCAAGAAAAACTTATATATAAAAATCATTGACTTTCAAATAACCTTCTTATAAGATAATTTATAAACGTCATAGATTAGGAGCTATATAATCAAATATGTATCATACAATATTATATACAAAAACTCTTTAATACATAATTATCTTTTTTTAAATAAAAGTGTTGTAAAAATATATATATATTAAAAATATTTAAAAAATTATATTTAAAAAATAATTATCCTATTTTAATCTTACAACAACAACAACAACAACAACAACAACAATAATAATAATAATAATAATAATAATAATAATAAATTAATTAATTAAAAATAAACATAAAATAAAGTATAGAAAAAATAAAAATATAATTTTTAGTAGAATAAATATATTATATTTTTTTTTTATTTATTCTTATTTTTAATGTGTATAAATATTTATTTTTTGTGTTTAATGTTATTTTATGTGTATAAATATTCAATTCAAGAAAATATGATATATAAATATAAATATATATATAAAAATACATACTGTGTTTATAATTTTTTTTTTTCACTAAAATTACCTTTAAATTATCATAATTCCGAAGTTTTGTTTAATTTTTTTAATACTTTTTAATATTAAAAAATAACTATCTTTTTTAAAAGTGTTTAAATTTGTCATATATTTTTGAAAAAATAATAAATTTTAATCAGTGATTTAAAAAATAGCAAATATTATATATGTATTATATTAATATATAACAAATTATAATCTTTGTTAACCTAAATAAGAAATATATTCAATATTAAATAATAGGAATAAACAAAAAAATATTTTTTTTTTTAAAGAAATGAAAAAAATATCACGTACTTTCTCTGGTGATCACACACTAATAAGAATAAATATAAACAAGAAAAAAACAAATAATAAAAGAAGGACAAAAATAGAATAAAAATATTGAAATCAGCGCTATCTATAGAATGCCGCAAATGAAACATATAAAGAAAGGATAAGAAAGAAAGATAAAGATATGATAAGATTGACCATCAGCATTATCTTCCATATATGAAAAATATTTTTTGATATTTTAAAGCAAGATAAAAGAAAAATTTAGAAATAATGCCATCTTTTGAATATTTTTTAAAATGATAGTAAAAAGATTTTATCTTTGATATTCAAAAGATGGCGCTGACGATTAATTCTTATTTTATTTTTATTCTTCTATTTTTCGATTTTGTATATTGAATTTCATTTGTAAACATTGATATTGTAAAATGATCTGTAAAAATGATGTTACTATTTTTTTTATTATTTTCTTTATGTTATATATGTTTTACACATTATTATTGTGTTTCTAATGAAGATTTTAATTATTTCAATATATTATCAATTATAAATAATTATATATATATTTATTATAAGTAGGAAATAAAAATAAACTCAAATATAATTAATAATAGTAAAAAATGAAATACTTCCTTTTAAAATTATTATATTATTTTTGAATAGAATATTTTATTATTTTGAATAGAGTTTAAAACTTCAAAATTTATAAAATTTAGGATATTAATGACATAGATAATAAAAAGCAATTAAAATTTTTTATTAACTTTAATAATCATAAAATATAGCGTGTATATTACTTTATTGAATTTTTATAATAACATTGTAACGCGCCGCAGATTGTGTTACAGAGGTAGATATTTGATAATACGATTATAACTTAGACAACAGGTGTATTAACATGAGAATGTGGAAGTTGGACGGAGTGATGTGAAGCAGGCAGTGATAGTAAATGTCCACGTTCCATTTCATTTACTTCTTGTTGTTCGGTTCCTCCTATAGAACCAGTGGAACGTGCAAGACTGTTACGTTGTCTACACATGTATGGTGTTTCTCCTGGTGAAGGCGTTTCACGACCCTGTAAAATGTACATATACATATATGATAAATTTGTTTAAAAAACATTATTATATATAATGTTTAATTTAAGGATTAAAATGTTTAATTAGAACATATATAAAATTAATATTTGTTTGTAAAAATTAAGATGTCTGTTGAATTATTGTTAACATATATTTGAATTTATATTTTTATATTTTTCAAAAATGTTCATATTGGATAGAGATAGAACATAGGATAAGATAGATTCAACAAAAAAAAATACAGAATAAAAATTTCTTACAATCAAAAAGAATAATATTTTCTAAACTTAGAACTATCGGAAATAAAATAGAAATATATATATAATTCATTTAGTATCATCTTATATAATATTGTTAATTTTTGAATTTAGTTTCATTAATATCTCATAGAAAAAATTTTTTAATGTATACAATCTGTAAATAAATAGAATAAAAAAGAGATAATATATTTTCATCACTAAAATAATATATATTATAATTATATCACTTTTATATAACATAAATGTCAATATATATATGTAGCAAAAATATCAATAGACAAAAATATTTTTTATTTCTTGAATGATATAAATAATATCCATCTATTTTAATATAATCTATTTAATATATCTATTTATAATACAATATAATCAATTATTGCAAATATTATATTTTTATTAAAGTAAATATTTCATATTATAAAGTTTTTATAAATTTATAAAAAAATGCAATATTCAAATTGAAACTTTTTACATTAATTATTGTTTTTAAAAAAATTTCAATTTTGCAAGTATTTGTATATAAAACTTTATTAATCAATATTTGAATTATTTTTTTAATTTCTTTTTTATTTATTTATTAATTTGCTTTCACTATTTCTAATCAATGAGCAATGAGTATTTCTATTTTTTATGAGTATAAAAAAAAATCATGTATTTTATAAAAAATATTAATAAAGATGATATTGAATTTGCACAAAAAAAATGTTATGAAGAAAATGGGCTATATATTTTTTTTTATAAAAATATATATATATTTTTTAAATAATTACTTTGAAATTATATGTATAAGAGAATAATGTATTAATAATTAATTTAGACATGTATTATAATAAACTAAACAAATTGAAAAAGAATTAAATTGAAAGAGATATAAAAATATTTGGATTGTTAAATTAAAAGGAAATAATTTTTCGTTTGAATATTAATTATCAGAAATAACTATGCGCAAATATAACTTGCAATATAGAGAATATGTAAAAAAATTATATCCTTTTGATAAAGAAAAAAATTACGTTTTTTTTGTAACATTTA
The DNA here is from genome assembly GCF_000469605.1 of Apis dorsata. Classification (NCBI taxonomy): domain Eukaryota; kingdom Metazoa; phylum Arthropoda; class Insecta; order Hymenoptera; family Apidae; genus Apis; species Apis dorsata. The sequence goes on along the minus strand of NW_006263748.1, from coordinate 448,882 downwards.
ATTATAAATTAAAATATATATTAACTCATTTCTTATTGTTACAAATAGATGCTAAATTCTCGGATGACAAATAGAAGCAGATAAAGAAAGAATTATAAAAGAAAAAAAAAAAAAATACTAATAATAAGTTTGATTTTATAAAAAAAAAATTATCTTTAAATATTTATGAATGTTTTTACATTTTATATTATTATGCTTTCAAAATGTCTTTGCTCAATTTCAATAAGAAACGATTTAATAATTTATTATAAAGAGCTGATTGTATAATATTTACTGTAGAATAGAATTGAAACAATGAAATATAAACAACAAATAACAGTTACCTATAACTGTATTTGAATCTGATTTAATAGCTTCTAAACATCGTCCAAGACACTTTGATTTAGGACAGGCAGAATAGGTAGAATTTGTATCTGTGTTCCAATTAGACTGCAGGAGCGAAGGGGCAAATTTTAACTCAATCAAACTACATCTATTTAAATATAAAATATATACCTGTTTAGAAGGACCACAGCATGTTGCATGATTACAAGGTTTGTCAGTCTTTGGACAATCCAATACACAATCTTCAGTTGGTGTTTCTTTAACTTCACTATTAGAATGGTACTAGAACATTAATAATATGGAATTAACATATTATTATATGACAATGTTATATAAAATATATAAGATATACATTATATAAATAATATTTCATATAAAATTTTTGCAAAATATTTTCTTCAAAATATAGACAATTTTTTTTAATTAAATATTTTAATTTCTCATAATAGAGAGAAAAAATTTAGGAAAAAAAATCTCTAAGAAGTTATTAATGGAAACAGTATATTATTTTTTTATTTAAATGATATTATCAAATCTATCAACATTTTATTGATATAATTTACTTACATCAATAAATTCTGGTTGAATTGTTGTAGAATGTATACCTTCATTATGAAAAAATTCTTTTACTTGTTCTGCAATTTTCATGTATTCTGATAAATTTCTGCATCTTATATGAGCTGAAGCAATAATACGGTCACCAGCTAATTGCCATACATGAAATTCATGCACAGCCAAAACTCCATCAACATTTTCCAGCAAACGTTGTTGAATGGCATCAACCTAAAATAAAATATTTTAATTGTTGATTAATATTATTTATACAAATAATATATTTAAAATATAAAAATCAAAATATGAAAAATATATAAAAATATGAATATGAAAAAATATATATGATATTTCAAATAATATGTTGCATATAAAGAATATATATATATATATAATAATAAATATATATAATAATAATAATTTATTATATTATTTCAAATGACTGAAATTACCTGGATATGTGTTGGTACAGTCTGTAGTAAAATTAATGCAGATTCTTGCAATAATGGCCATACTGAACGTAAGATAAGAATAACTAACAAAAGCGAGAGAGCTGGATCAATATAAAATCTGTGAAAAAAAAAAAGAAAATATAAAAAAAAAAAGAAATTATCATGAAAATTGAAAAGTCTATCAATAATATATATATGATCAATGTCACTCTTGTTGACAATTTTCAAACGAATTATTTTTATAAATAATTTTCTATTTTTAAAGCTATCTTTAAAGCTATCTTTATTAATTGTAACAGAATTATATTGTAGGAATTTTAGTAAAATTGTTTATTACACGTAATTAAGATAATTAAGGTTTGAATTTTGCATGGAAAAATCGAACGCTTGACGGACTATCATAGGAATGGAGAAACGTGTACATTTGATGTGAAAAAAGTGCGAAGAAAAAGAAAAAAAAAATGTGAATGTTAAAATATATTGTGTGAAGATTCATGCTCAGTTTAGTCAAAATTTAGTAAAATGTTTTTAAGAGTATTTATTTTTTTAGCGTAGGAAAGTTATATAACGAAAGTTATGTATTGTCAGAATCGTTAACATTATAAGAATCATCGGTAAAGTATTTTAATTTTAAGAAAATACATCTAATTATTTATAATTGTATGTATTCATTTTAAACTGCACAAGATCACTTGCCCCAATCTGCAGATCCTACAATACTTTTTTAATTATAGTCGATCTTTTAAAGGAATAATTTTCTTTGGTTGAATAGTCGTTTTTTAAGGCACTACTTGCCGTGGTTTAGATAGGAGACTGCATCCAAATTCTCCTGTTTGAGATCATGCCATTCTTAAGCTATATTTAAATAAGTATTCCCATAAAAAATCTGAAAATGATTCTATTCTATTGTTATGTTTAAATGAATTTCTTTCAACATTTTCAGTTTTATTCACCAACATTTGTTGCAAATTTCATGAATCTTTTTTTTAATACAAAAAATTACTTTGATTATGATTTTTTTTATATGAAACAATTTATATATAATAAAATTTATGTATAATATTTAATTACCTATATTCCCATTTCGTCAACCAAACAATTAAAGCAGACACTATTACAATTACAGATCCTAATGCATCTGAGAGTACATGAAGAAATACACCACGCATATTCATTTGACTCGCATCATGTGTATGACCATGTGTTCTTTTTACTTGCGGCGTCGCTGGCCTATAAGATTCATCATTTTCATTGTCATCTGTTCCAACTAGAGTACTTAATCGATTATGACTTCGAGATATGCCATGTGAATGTGCATGAGAACTTCTATGTTCTGAAATCAAAATTGTATATTAGTAATAATATTTTGAAATATTATTATTGTATATAAATATATATATATATTATTATTAATTTCCGCTGAGAAAAAAATCTCAACAATCAAATCATTAATATTGATATTAACTATTATAATGTCCGAATATCGAAAATTCTTAATTTAAATTTGAAATTTAATTAAATTAACAATTAATAAATTAAATTAAATTTACAAATTTTGATTAACAATCAAAAATTTTATTATTTGTTTATGAGAAATATTAATTATTATATAAATATTTACGTGGATTAGAAATATTAATATTATTATAATGAGTAGAAGAATTAAATATGCTTGAAAATTATTGAAAATTATAAATAGAAATAAAAATTATATATTAAAAATTATATATAGAAATAAATTATATTGTATATAAAAAAATTTTTACTAAAAAATTAGCAAAATATATTTATTAATATGAATTTCGCTCTTTTTATTTAAAATTCTGCGTTATGTTATATATTTTTCAATTGTCTATATACAAATTCGATTTATTTAAATAAGAAAATCGAATTTGTTTCTTTCTTTACTATTTTTATTTAAAATTTCTTGTTGTCTTGTACATTCGATTGTCTATATGCAGATTCGATTTATTTAAATAAGAATATCAAATTTGTCTCTTTTCTCTTACAAATTTTTTATTTGAAAACAAATAAAATAATTGTCAATCTATATATATTATTATAATATAATATTTTTTTTTACTAACTCACCATGAAACAAACACAATCCAATAATATTTACTAATAAACCAAGAGCTCCGACTGCCACAAGCAATTTAGCTTCATGTATTTCTTCTACTTCGATAAATCTTTTACATGCTTCCACTGTAATACTGAAACACAATGCGACTAAAAAAACGGCATTTACCAAAGCTCCTAAAACTTCAGCTCTAGCCCAACCAAATGTATTCTTAGACCATTTCTTTGGTGACATCTGTGAACAAAAAAAAAATATATATATATATAATATATAAAACAATTTATAAAATAATTTATAAAATAATATCTCAAAAATATATATAAAAACAATTAGAAAGAATTTATAGTTAAAAAATTCGTAATGTTTTTTACAATTGAATTTAAATGTAATCAATATCTATTCTTAATATCAATGAATATTAAATATATTAAATTATGTTTCGGACAAATTTTTTTTTTTTTTTTGAATTCATTGAAAACAATTAAAAATAATTTAAAAAAAACATATTAATCTAAAAAAATTTCTATTAATGTTATTCTTCATATCAATGAAGAATCAGCAATTGTAATTTAATTATTATATATTTCATTTATTGAATATTAATATTAGTCATCACTTAAATATATGAAACTTCTTTAAAAAAAAGATTAAAATAGATAAAATTTAAAAAAAAAATGAATAAAAGAAAAAAAGAAAAAGTATTAAATAATGAATAATCATTAAAATAAGCTTTAAATTTAATAAAAATAAAATTCAATGTAAAAATTTTATCTTTAAATTCTTCTTAATTTTATTACAAACTTTCTAAATAATTCAATATAAACATATAAAATATATTAATATAAAATATTAATATTTTAATACAAAATATGAAACTATATGAAACATCTTTAAAAGATCGATCTTAAATCGAAAACAAAATTTAATATATATTAAAATTAATGTAATATGTATTAAGTATGTATATAATAATTCATATATGATAATCAATAAAATATTATAATTATTTTATAATATAGAATTTATTGTATTTTTTAGCACAATTATTATAATTTTTATTAGATGTTAATTTATCATTATCTCCCAGATTCAATAAAATGATAAATAGCATAGTTATCACTTTATGAGATAAAAAATATTAAAAGCTTTTTTTTTATAACAGTAAAAAAATTCTTGTATTATTCGATTATTTGATTCTCGGATTATTCAATCTTTTGATCGTAAAACAAAAAGAAATAGTATTATCAATTCCATTTTTATATTTCCATAAGTGGAAGTACTTCGGGACTGCTCAATCATACAAAGTATGCATTTGTTTATATAAATTTCTTATTATTAATATCGCGCTATTTACCTTTACAGAAAGAAATGCAACGACCAAAGCTGCTACATCAGATAACATGTGAAAACTGTCAGCTATCAAAGCCATACAGTTAGTCACATATCCCACGACTATTTCTACTAAGAAAAATAGAGCAGTGAGCCATAACATCGTTAACAAACGACATTTTTTTCCAGTGTAACGACCCATGTTTGTACCTAAAAATAATATTATTTAAATATTATATATTATATATAATTTAAATATTATATAAAAACCAAAAATAATATATAATAAAATATTTTAATTATAATTCAAATTATTAACTTTAATTAACTTATTAA
>NW_006263748.1:442456-443697 GCF_000469605.1 Apis dorsata | reverse complement strand
ACAAAAAATACAAAATATTAAATATTAAAAAAATATAATAAAATATTATATGTAAAATATTAAAAATAATTAAAAAATGTAAAACTAGTTTTTTTATAGAACTTGTCAAAAAAAAATAAATCTATTTTTTTTTGAATAGATATGTATACATAAATGAAATGCTTTGATTATTAATTATTAATTATTATTATTAATATTTTTAATTATTAATTAATTATTAATTGATTAAAAATAATATTTTTATAAATATTAATTCAATAAATCAAAAAATTTTTGATTATCAATAAATTACGCAATGTTTATGTAAATGCATATTTTTATAGAAAATAGTGAGATCTGGACAAAAATATATTTTATACATTTATATTTAAAAATATATAAATTTTGTACCATGTATTTCTGTCATATATATGCATATATCATTATTATAACTTATTATTTCGTTATAACTTAATTTAATCAAAAATTCGATCGAAAATTTTCTTATTATACTTATAATTAATAACAATGATATATAATTAATATTGATATAAATTGATGATTTAATATTGATATTTCAAATATATATCATATATTTACAATTCCGATTATTAATCAAACATCAGATATAGCAATTTATCTTGAATTCAAATAATTTAGCGTAATTATCATAGCAATAAGCAATATAAGAATTTTATGAAAATATTTCTCGACAAATTTTAAAAAGTCCGAAAATTTAGAAAAATAAAATAACATTATTTAAAAAGTTGAATGATTCTAATATTATTGCTAAAAATAATAAAAAGAATATTTTATAATTCAAATTATTAACTTTAAAATTATAAAATGTGAAAAAAATTACAATTAAATATATAATAATATCATCAATAATATATAAACATCAATTATATGATATCAAATTTAAAAAAATGATAATAATTCATCATTATTCAACCACATATAAATCAAACCATAATCGCTATAAAATATATTATTAATACTAATTGTTAATATTTATATTTAGAATTAAATATAATATAATTATCATATGCTTTTTGCATTTTTATCATGCATTTGCAGTTTATTGTCATATAAATGACGAATGTTATTATTATAAATTACATCTTTATATATATATTTTTTTAAGATTATCATGAAAAAAAAATAACTGAAAAGAAGAATTTATTAATGATGAATAATTGTTGTTATTAATTATTATTTAAAAAATTAATTAAATAATTTAATAATTTAATAATTTAATA
>NW_006263748.1:435835-442429 GCF_000469605.1 Apis dorsata | reverse complement strand
TGTTATTTTTAAAAAATTATTTAAAAAATTTGTTAAATAATTAATGATATTAAAATTTTATAAAAAAATAGTTACATTCTATATTTTATTTATTAATAATTAATAATTAATAAAATCAATAAATAATATACTATTTAATTTTAAAATATTTTAAATATTCAATTTAATAATTATAATTAATAATTATTCTAATATATCTTAATTATTTCTGTAATATTTATGTATTATGTATTATATTATGTATTATGTATTCTCTATTAATATATTCATATATTGTATATAAATAAGATATATGAATTATTATAAAATATTAAATATAATATTATTAAAACATTTATTTTTAATATAAGATTTAAAATTTTATTTCATAAGAAGAATTGTTTTTTATAAATGCTAATGATTATTTCAAAATATTAATATAATGGCAAATTTAAATATAACATTTAGAAATTCACTTCATTTTTATAATATTATATATAATATTTTGTTATCGTATAATAACAATTTTTTTTTTAATTTATTATTTATTATAACTTTTAAGATTGAAACTTTTACAAAAAAAATATATAATTTATATTTCTTTCTATGTATTTCTATATATACAATATTTAACCTTATTTAATAAAAAGAATAATTATTATATATATACATAATAATATATATAAATATGTTAAAAATCGTATAAATAAAAATATTTCATGAATAATAATAACATTATTTATTCCATTTTCATAGAATTAAATAAGATATTATGAACACAATGACATATACTTACAATTATAATAAAGTACAATTCTTGCTATAATGTATCAAAATTGTATCAAGTAACACCAACAAGAACTGTTTATAGACATGTTACACAGTATTGATGTGTATTCACAAGCACAAGAACTAATAAAAACTGACATTAGAATTTTTTAAAAACTTCAAAACACTAACTATATTAATTCATTTCTGAAAAACTATAATGATGAAACTTTCACACTAAATTTTATAGTTAAATAAAAAACTTGTATAACATTACGTTACAAAACCACTGACAAAGTAACAATAAAGATAGATACTCACATACTATTATCTTTTTAAAATTACCAACAGTTATCGTATCGATATATCATGATCTGAAATTGACTAGCAAAAATGAAGTGAGTTTTAATCTATGCTTACACACTATATATAGAAAGTAAACTTCTCTTATTTTACTATATAATCACAAAGTATTACATACTTTCATTTTTAATTTATAATACATATACCATGAAAATTTGCAATACAAATGTCAGAGAGATAGTAATGCTTAATATAAAATAAAAAATAAGAATAAAAATATTATTAAAGTTTTAATTTTTGAGATCATAACAAATAAATAATTTTGATAGGATCATATTATGAAATAAGCAAATCAAATAACATAACAAAGTTAAAATTTTAATTATTAGTTGATGAAATGTTGGTATTATTGTCGATAATTGATTTATATTATTACATTTATAAATTACGCTAGATTTAATTCGATTATTTATTTTTATTTTACAAATGAGCTATATTTTTATCTTAAAAACAATTTATTATGGAATCAGCCAATCAATTATTGCACTTATTCCCTATATTTCTTATATCTTTTAATTTTACTGTATGTATCTCTATCTTACTATTATACTTATGACTAAATAAATTAGTTTATTAATGTATACATAGTTCATTTCTGAATTAGGGATGGTATGGTGTACGAAAGTACACGCATTTTGCGAACAATAGTATTTATATTTATAAAGTATATGTTTTCTATATTTTATAATAAATGAAAATTACACATTATTTTTAAATTTATAAAATGTAATTAATCATATAATATTAAATAAAAATAACAAAATGAATTTAATAACTGCTTTAAAGTTTTATGTTACTCGAATGACAGAAGAAAGTGGTCCTGGTATGAAAGTTCTTTTGATGGATAAACAGACTGTAAGTACAACATATTTTAAATATTTAAAATTAAAAATCATGCAAAACAATTAGAATTATAAATTTTTGATATATTTATTAACTTATATATGCAAATAAAATGCATTATATCAGTATTATGAAAAGTAGAAAATGAAAATATAATCTATTGAAATTTAAAAAATTTTACTAAATTTTTTATTATACATTGAATTTTATAATATTTTAATAAATATATTTACAAATAATAATAACATATCTATAAATACATTTATAGAACTCCTTTTTCTATAGGATAAATATCTTTATATCATAAATATAATATAAAATTATTCTTAGATTAATATTTAAATATTATTATATATATATATATATATATACAATATACATACAAAATTTAAAGGAAAATTTATATATCTTTTTCAGACAAGTATAGTAAGTTTACTTTACAGTCAATCAGAAATATTCCTCAAAGAAGTTTATTTATTTGAAAGAATTGACACAAATGTTCGTAATGAAGGATTAAAACATTTGAAATGTATAGTTTTTATAAGACCAACCAAAGAAAATGTTGAATATCTTTGTAATGAATTAAAATATCCTAAGTATGGAACATATTATATTTGTAAGTATAATATATTTTTTATTTTTATATTCATTTATTTATTTTTAAGATATAGAATTGTAATCAAAAAACATCACAGTTTATATATTATGACAAGAAATAAAAGTGAAATAAATATTGGTACAAAATTATTTGTTTCTAAATTACTAGAGGACTTTTTTCTTCTTTAATACTTTTGAATTAATTTGTAATATAATACATATTATATTATATTATATTATAATATATTTATAAAAATCTGCCAATCAAAAAATATGCAATAAAAGTTTTGTAAAATTAATTTTATAAAATTAATAAGTTAATAAGTTTTGTTACTTTTCCTTTTTCTTTTTTTTAAAAGAATATATAAAATCTAAAACTATCTAGAATAACTTATTAATTAAATCAAAAAATATTTTAATGGATTATGCATTTTAAGTGCATCGAATGAATACAATTTGATTTTTTTATTTCCTTTTTTTTTTTTTAAGATATCTTGAGTTTTCTTCAATGTTAATCTTTTTTAATACTATTTTATTTCTGATAGAAAAACAAATTCAATAATACGATATCCTTGAATTAATTTTTATTATTAAAAAAATTATATTAATTTTATTAATTTATAAATAATAATAATATAATAATATATAAATAATATATAAATAAATTTTTATATTGTTAAATATTTATATAATAATATATTATAAACAAACAATATATTCTATTCTATTTAACTTATTATATTTTATTATTTATTATTATTTAGATTTCAGTAATATCATTGCAAAAGCTGATATTAAACTTTTGGCAGAAAGTGATGAACAAGAAGTAGTAAGAGAAATTCATGAATATTATGCAGATTATTTAGCAATCAGTCCTCATTTATTTTCACTTGGAATTAATGCATGTTCACAAGGTAATAAATTTTATATTAATGATTTATTTATTTAATTGAAAAGTTTATAAATATGTGTATTTGTATTTTTAATAATGTTTTCCATTTTATTATGTAATGTAAACGAAAAAGAGTCCTAGTTCATGTTGCTAATTTTTCTTCGTGTTTCTTATCCTCATGCTTCTTATTTCATTGCATTTCCTATATTCAAAAATAAAATTTTATATAGAAAAATATTTTACATTTATAATTAATTTTTTATGGCTCAAGTTGTTTCAAATTAGAGCATTAATTCGATAATATATTCAATAAATAATTTAGATATAAATAATAATATTTTTTGTTTTTCTATTATGTTATATTAAGGTTTGTTATGGAATCCAATACATCTACATAGAACTGTCTTAGGCTTAATTTCAGTATTATTGTCAATTAAAAGATGCCCCTATATACGATATCAAAACAGTTCTGAAATGGCAAAGAGATTAGCAGAAAAAATTCGTGAAGTACTAAGTAAAGAATCAAATTCATTTGAATTCAGACAAGATTCCACACCAGTTTTATTAATACTTGATAGAAGAGATGATCCTGTTACACCTTTATTAAATCAATGGACTTACCAAGCAATGGTTCATGAATTATTAACTATTAACAATAATCGTGTTAATTTATCACATGTAAAAGGTATTTCAAAGGAATTAAAAGAAGTTGTTCTTAGTGCAGAACATGATGAATTTTATGCAAATGTAAGAGTATACTTATCATCATTTTATTTCCATGTATATATATTTTATATATTTTGGCTCACACTGAAAATCGTCCATGACCTTTATTTTCTTAAAATTTGCATAAAATACACAAGTATGAATTTTTTCTTCTGAAAAAAATGCTCTAATTAAATATTGAATATAAAATTAGAATTAAGTATAAAAAAATATTATATCTATATTTCTATTTCTATACAGTTCAAAAAAATGATGGATTAATCATTTTATAAAAATGCATAACAGGAGTCATTAATTTACATTTTATAAAAGAAAACATAAATAAATAGATGTTTAGATATTTTTAAAAAATTTAAAATAAAATGCTGAAAAATTTTAAATATATTTTAATACTAAGAAAATAATTCAAAGTACAAGATCATAGTAATAAAAGAATGCTTGTGTATTTTGTATATTTACTCAAAGGTCATGGAAGGTAATAGCTTTATCTCTTCAGATTTGAATATAAATATATATATATTAATTATTATATATATAAATATATTTATAATTAATATAATTATATATTAGATATAAATTATAAATTCATAATATGAAGTATAAATTAGAATTAAACATAAGTGAGATATAAAAAATATTTCAATAACATTTCTAATAAATATAAAATCTTGTAAAATCAATATATAATAAATTAAAAATTGTAAAAAATAATACATTATATTTTACAAAATATTAAGTTTTATATTTTATATTTTATATTTTATAAACTTCAGATTAATATTTAAATTTTATAAATAAAATAAATGGACGACTCTTAGTGTGACCTTACATGTAATTTCTTATGTATTTTTACATATTTTTATATATTACATGGTGATTCATGTAGTATTCATGTAATAAATCATATCTCTTTTTTTAGTTGAAATTCAAAAAAAAATAAGAAAAAACATAAATAACTCAAGATGGAATATTCATGATTATATTTTTTTTTCAAACATAATCTATCTATATTTATAGTTGCACTATATTTTTAAAAATAGATTAGATATTTTCTTCTTTTTTTGTATATGTTAAATTCTTTTATTATTCTATATAAAAAAAATTAACATGATTGAAAAATTTGAGATATTTAGAAAAAAATGCTTTTAAAGATGTATAAATGATTTTCCATTTTGTTACAGTATTTATAAAAAAAAAAAATCATTGATTTATATAATATATAAATTTTGAATCATTCATTTAATTTGATATTTTTTTCTAATTTTTTAATCAAAAATATATATATATATAAAATTTATTTGTATGAATCATCCTGTATATTGTTCTTTTATTATTATTCTATAAAATTTTATATTTCTAAGTGATTTTATAATAATCAGATTAAAATATTTCTATATTGATTATAAACATATTTTATTTATGTTTAGTGGATTTTATAGAGACATATAAGTAAACAAGAATAGTGGATGATTTTCAATATGAGCCACTATAAATATAATTTTTTATCTCTTTCATTTTTAAAACAAGAATGTGTTTGAATAGAATTTATATCTGAACTTTGGAGAAATTGGACAAACTATAAAAGAACTGATGGATGAATTTCAAAAAAAAGCCAAGAAACATCAAAAAGTAGAAAGTATAGCTGATATGAAAAATTTTGTAGAAACCTATCCATTATTTAAAAAGTTATCAGGCACTGTTTCAAAACATGTTACGGTAGTTGGAGAACTTTCTTCACTTGTTGAAAGACATCATTTGCTGCAAGTATCAGAATTAGAACAAGAACTTAGTTGTCAAAGTGACCATTCTATGCAGGTGTAGTAAATTTAACAAATTATGTTAAAAAACAAAAAAACAAAAAAACAAATAATTATTTGTCACTATTATGTTTTTCAATGTTATTTAATAATAAATTATATTTTTTCTTTATTATTAAAGTTGCAAAAAATAAAGGAACTTATTAATAATCAACAAATACGAGATATTGATGCTGTAAGATTAGTCATGCTTTATGCACTTCATTACGAAAAATATACAAATAATGATATTAATGGTTTATTGAATTTATTAAAGAGCAGAGCTGTTTCAGAAAAGTATATTAAGGTATATAAAAATTATTTTGATTGTATATTTGATATAAGTTTCAAGATTAATAATTTCAAGATCATGGTTTAGCTTATATATAGCATATTAGAATATAGTGGAATTAATGCAAGACAGAGTAATTTATTTGATCGAGAATCAGTAGCTAAGATTACTAAAAAATTATTCAAAGGTTTAAGTGGAGTAGATAATATTTATACTCAACATACTCCCTTATTAAATGAAACTCTCGAAGACTTAATAAAAGGAAAATTAAGTTTACAAACATTTCCATATCTTGGAAATACAGTGATGTCAAAAAGGTAAATTGTAATATATTGTTT
>NW_006263748.1:425389-435628 GCF_000469605.1 Apis dorsata | reverse complement strand
TATTAAAATATATATATATATTAAAATATATATTTATTTATTTTAGGCCACAAGATATTATTGTTTTTATGATTGGAGGAACAACATATGAAGAAAGTTTAACTGTTTATAATTTAAATAAACAAAATCCTGGAATAAAAATTATTTTAGGTGGTACTATTATCCATAATTCTGCAAGCTTTCTTGAGGAAATTCAACAAGCTACATCAGGCATTTTATTAAAATACAAAATTAATAACAATTGAATTATTATATATATATTTTTGCTTTAAATATTTATATTTATTTCTACAACTTGGAATTAGTTTGAATTGTTACATATAATATTTAATAATAATTACACTCTATTGGTAATAATATTAAAAGAAAATTGTAGTAACAAAAAATAAAAAATTATATTAATGTTAAATAAAACTTATCTTTTCAATGTAGTAATTTTCATTTCAATGATTTTTATTTTTGTAATATTTTTATGTTATTTATCATTGATAGATATAACTTCTGTAAATACATCTGGAATTTGACTATCCTTTACTGATACCTTTAACAAATATTTATAATTTTAATCTTTATATATTGATCATGATTTATATATAATTATAATGTAAATATAAAATATTCTACTGGAGAGAATGTTTCTGATTTTTTGCATCTAATTGTATAAATATAATAACATTAAATAATAAAAAATATAAAGTACTATTTTTTTTACATACTTGTAATTTCTTCTTATCTCAAACATAAATCCATAGTTGAATAAAAAAGTCTTGATTTATTTATCTCCTATGTCTCAGAGGAATTCTTACCAGCTTCCATTTCTAAAATCATTTTCATAAAATAAATTAAATTTATTTTTAATAAATGTTGTATGTATTAAATAATTTTTAAATAAAATAATATTTGATTTTATTTTGATTAATATTTCATTCTAATGCTATTTATTTGACAAAAATAAGATATTAATTGTAAATTGTAAATAATTAATTGAAAAATGTTTACCTCTAATATTCCAGTTGAAAATATGTAAGTTGCCATTACCAAAGTAGTGAATAAACCAGCAAGAAGTTGGTTACGTCTTTTATTAGGAAACTCATTCTGTGAGTATTTTTTTATATTTTGAGCATTTTCTTTGGCTTTATATTCACAACATTCATTTGCAAAATATTTTTCTGATATGCGTGAAATGAATGTTACTAAATTTGTACATGCTTTTAAATGATTTTGAAGTGCTGGATTTGGTAAAGGAGCTTTGAGCAAAGGTGCCAAATAAGAATATACAATAGCATCTAATATTGTAGGTTTTTGACCCAAAAAATATTGTGAATCTCCAAGACTTGTAGATAATAATGTCAAACATTTTTGCGCTTCAGAGTAGACCTATATTCCATATATTATTTATTATTAAAATATATTATTTATTATAAATATATACTTATTTATATTTATTATTAAAATTTAAAAAATAAAAAATATTTATAAGTACATAGTTTTCAGATTGATTAATTTTATTGATCTTACTATGTTGAATATATTTATATTATTATAAAATAAATAAAAAAAATAAATTGAAATTAAAATATTTTCAAAAAATCAATATTCTATCATTACCTTATTTTCTATAGCAGTTATATTATCTTCTAATGGATATAAAGTTACAAACATATTATGAGCTTGTCGTTCGAATTTTCCTGGATAATAAAAATTAAATGGAAAAGGCAATGCTTTACAATACCATGGTCTTATTAATTCATTTACATTCTTTTCATCTATCCACCTAAAAAAATTAATATTTTAATTTCAATTTTAATATTATGTAAACAAAAATCAAAATTTACATATTGATTTATATATTAATAAAATTATAATTATTTTTTTAGATAATATATATTATGATGACTTTAGGAACAATAATATATAAATACTCTAAAAAGATTATCATGTTAAATAAATTTTAGATAAAAAAAAATTAAAATTAAAAAAATTTTATTATTGATTATAAATTAAATATCAAACATACAATTTCTCTTAAAAAAAAAACATATCGCATTATTTAATTATTAATTATTTATTATTATTATTAGTTTTAATTATTTTTTATGAAAATAATATAGGCATAAAAAACATATGGATATTGTTAAGGAAGATCAATAATATTCAATAAGGACAATAAAATTAAAATTAAATGCTATATTTTTTTTTTATATTTATATTAGCAATTTCGCTAATAAAATAAAGTGTTAAAGTATTTTATTTTATGGAAAAAATTGTACTAAAAGTATAGAATAGAATAGAATATAGAATAGAAGGATAAGTGCGTGTGCGCAAGAGCGAATATCTGATATATTGAGTGATGTTAACTGTCTTATAAGAAGTGCATGTATATTAATAAATAAATAAATAATGTAATAATTAATAAATAAGTAATTATAATTAATAAATAAATATTATAAAAAACATTATATATAATATACATACCAAATGAATTGTAATGCCGGAAATAATTTTTCTTTTAACATTGTACCATAAGCCATAACCTTTGCACATTGTTTTCGACTTAATTCGTATTCTGTATTATAACGTTCTTTTCTGAAAAATTCTATTATATCTTTGACTGCATTGAATGTTCCATTTCTAGTTTTTAATACAGGTAAACTGCCATTGGGTGTTGTGAATGGATTACCAGCTGAATTGATTTTCAAAGGTATACCATTGAATTTGGCATAAACCTAAGAAAAATGTAAAGTATTAACTAATGTTAATTAACTTATTAATTAACTTATTTGCTTAATTAATATTAAAATATTTAAATTCACAAAATTAATACTAATAATAATATTAATTTATTAATTTGAAATTAGAATTATAATAATTTTCTTTTTAAGTTGTGATATATATATTATAAAGTATTTTAGTATATTATAAAGTAATTTTAATAAATTACGGTTTTACCTATAATTTTATGATTTAATAATAAATAGACCATGGTTAATTAAAAAAATATAATATATTAATATTAATGTAAAATGTATGAAATTTAATTATATAAAATTATATAAAATCTTTTGAATTATTCTGATTAATTAATTGATTTCTAATTTTTTTCATAATATGCAATTTATATAATTTCTTATAGAGATATAAAAATTTTTATAATACTTAATGTTATGTTTTAGAATTTATCATATACAAAATATTCATCAAACATTTTTAATAATTCTATTTAATATTACAATATTATATACAATAACTGTAAAGCTTTTATTTTTAATTATTATTTAAATATATATGATTCTATAATATATTATAACAATTAATTTATTTAAATACATAAATTATTTATATAAAATATTTATAAGATATTAAAAAGTATATTATAAAAGTTATATCAAACATGTATATTTCTTATATACATTATTCAAAATTTTTCAATAATAATATTTATATATTACTATTATAACTTTTAAATTTTCATCTTATATATATATATTTTTTTTAAATATAAACATAATAAATATTTATTTCTTAGAATATATTTATTTTAAAAAATGCTATCATAAATTTATAATATTGAAAATTTAAAGTTGAGAATTAATCTTAATTAAAAATATATTAAATGTAAAATTATTTTAAATGCTATAAAATTAAAAATAAGTTAAATTTAAATATATCATGATTACATATATACATATATATATATATATTTATTTATTTATAAATATTAACTTAAATTATTCACAATTAAAAATATTTTATTTTACATAATATTAATAAACAATTATATTTTATATTTATAAACTGTAATTATTATTCTTATTTTTACAAAATTTAAAAATAATCAAAGCATTTAATAATGTCTATGTCAATAAAATTATTAAAAATATAACCTATATAAATTACATACCAAAACCTGTAAACATTCCGTGTCAACTGATGGTAAACCCCAATCACCTTTCCAAATACTTAATTCAAACATGTCCATATTATCAAAAAATAAAAAAAAAAATGTATCATTTAATTCTTTCATACATTAAATATACAATACTCCCACGTGATACTTTTCACCATACAGTAAACAAAGATTTTTCTCGCTATTAAACCGGATATATGGTTTTGTGTTCAGCTGAGAAAGTAATCAATAAATTAAATTGCTAAATTCAAAAAAAATTTTGTATTACCACGATTTTATTCACTTATATTATTATATATGTATTATATATTATATATACATATGTATACACACATGTACTTACATATCATATGAATGTAATAATAATTATACATATATTATTGATTGTGATTTATGAATTAGATATCTTTAATTAAAGATTGAAATTTATAAAAAATATATATGATTATATTTATATTAAAAATTTTTAATTTAATAATTAATATGAATTTAATATAATTAAAAAGTATTAATTTATTATACTTAGTTTTATTAGTTGTATTTTAAAACTTTTTAATATTTTTTTTTGTATTGACTATGGTATAATATATAAAAATTATAGATATATAACAAAAGTTTTACATTATATTAATATAATGCATCAAGAAAGAAATTATTTTAGATTAATGATATTTTATTGAAGAATATATCTATATTTTCTTACGAAAAATTATTTATTTCAATTATGATATTTTTTAATATTACAAGTGATTTCGTAATAGGTTATGTGAAACAATTTGATTGAAATAAAACAAATTTGATGAATTTATAAATTTATTTTAAGATTCAATATATTCATTTTAATTTTTTTTATAAAAATTTCAAATATAAGTTTAAAAAATATATATATATATATATACACAATTCTTTAGGATGTTTTTCATTCTTGTTTTAAATAAATATAAATTATTGAAATATTTAAAATTATCTAAACTTTCTTTTACTATTAAATTTTTGTGAGTTTTAATGAAGTATTAATGAAAAAAGTTAAAAAAAAATTTTTAAATTAGTAAATAACTTATATTTACAAAGATTAATGTTTCATTTAATTCTTGATGTTGAATTCTATTTAATAAACTAGAAATAAATGGAAAATAAAAATTAATTTTTTATTAATATTTGGTTTATTTATTAATTACAAAATCATATACTATATATACATCAAATCTCTACTTGTATTATAGCTATAGAGATAGGTAATATATAAATTAAAAATAAAATATTTCACATTTTCTAAATAAAAAAAAAATTTATAAATTTAAAATCTTAACATATAAATATAAATTCAAAATAAATATATTTATAATAATAGTTTTTTGTTTATTCATTTCACTTTAATTCTAAGATAAATTGTATCATTAATAATTAAATCATTAATTGAATTTCCTAATATTTTAGTTTTGATATTATTTATTACATCATAAATATTTTTTTTTCAACTTAGATTTGCCTAGCTTTTTATAACGTATTTGATTCATACGAGACATTAGCATATACATAAAAGGTAAACAAAATATCAGTAAATATATCTTTAAAAATGATGGGAAATGAAATGCAAAATTCCAGGAATTTGGTAAAGAGATAGTAAATTTTTGTGTCTCTTCAAAATAGGGAATATTTCTTAATATTATAATTCCTTCACAAAGAAAACCTAATGGATATAAAGGCATCCATATTGTATATCTTAACCATTTTAAAAATGAAATTTCTATTTTAAGTAACTGTGTGATATAATAAGGATATCTCACTATTTCCACTGTACTCCAAATAAGAAAAAGATAAAAAATAACTGGTTTTGTTTGCATACGTGGTTCAGCTTCAATCATAGTAAATAAAATAAATGCTCTGCCTCCAACTTGTATAAATGTTACAAGTGTACTACTTTTAGTATAATCAAATAATGCATGCATAACTTCTAAGAATTGTATAAGTTGTATGAATTTCATTGCATTTCCAACAGCTATATATGTTTCTTTCATAGAAGCTACAATTCAATAATGAGATATATCACTTTAGAAATTATGAAATTTAAAATAAGTAGATCATACAACTACTAACCTGGCCCATCTCGTGAATACATAATTCCTATTACAGTAAGGATATATATAAAACCAACAAATTGACAAAGATTATAAATAATTAGATATACTTTTTTGAAATCTTCTGTATAAAATAAATAATTATAAATTAGTATTAAAATTTATTTTATTATATATTTATATATTAAATCATTTTATAATAAATCATACCTTTTCTATAACCAAACTCTTCTTTATGAAGTTTATCATACATGTCAGGATAATCACTACATACATCTCTCTTTTCTTCTTCATTATCATTTAAATCTTCGCTTGTCCATTTATCAAAATCAATTTTTAACCATGATGGTTTTTGTGGTTGACTGGTTAATCTTGGCCACCAAGCAGAACATTTTTTTCCCAATATAAAGTCAACTTGACGAGCTGTTACTTTATAATTACTTTCCTGTAATAATTTATTTGTATTATTTATATTTAAAATATAAAAAAATGTTCTATTTTTATTAAAAAATAAAAATAAACAAATTAAAAAAAATAATGATAATAATAATTATATTTAGTAAATTTTAATATTTAACATTAAATTTATAATATTTAATATTTAACTTTAATTCTTAAAAGAAAATAAATCATAAAATAAAGCGATATGAACTATTTTTTATTTAAAATTCATTGCAAATCATTGCAGATATCTAAAATTTAATTATTTCTTAAATTAAATGAAATGAAACTCTATCATTTCTTTTTTTTTTTAGGATGATATATTAATTTTTTCTTTATTTTCATATTTTCATTATTTAGTTAGATTTTGTTAAATTTAATAATATTTATTTCAAATATTTGATATTATTTTGTATAATTGTTATAATTTTTGTATAATTAAAGAAATATGAAAATGAATTTTTAATAATTGTGATAATGATAATAAACTTGATAATAAACTGATGATTATAAACTTTTTAAATGATAAAACATTGAAATGTTATATTAATTTTTTTTATAATAAATTACAACTAAAAATATAAATAAATGTGATATATTTTGTACACATATTACATATTTTGATATAAAATATCGTAAATTCATAGTGATTAATAACAGAAATAAATAAATAAATAATTAAATTACAGGTGTATTTATGGGCATGAATCCTAAAGGAACTCTATTGTTAAAAAACATTTTAATATTTTAATTCAAATGATCTAAAATTTTAAAAAATGATTTCATAAATCAAAATAAATAAAGAAAAATAAAAACTAAATCCAACAATTAATATACCTATATATTTTATATTTCAAAAATTCAAAAATATTATTCATATAATATTTAAAATTTAAATTAATCAATAAATTTGTGGATATATTAAAAAATATTCATTTATCTATCACAACTTTTTTATTTTTATGTTATATTATTATCTAATTTATTTTATTTTTTTTTAAATTCCAAATTATATTATTATGTTTTTATTATAATTTTTCATAACTGATAAATACTAATTTTAAAATAATTTTAAAAACTATTTTTAAAATATCGAAGCTCTTAATCCTAATTTAATTATACCAATTTGCCTCGTTATTTAATGAATAAATGAATCTTGGTTATTTTTAAAATATTTTTTAAAATCAAATCAATAATAATGATTTTATGTATATTTAATAACTTAATTTTTTTTATTTATATTTTTTTTATATTTATAAAAAAAGTTAAAACTTGATATGAAATATATTTAATAATCTTTTATCTTTTTTAGAATTTGTAAGTTTCTTATATTACTAATTATATATTATTATAAATAAAATAAATAATAATGCGCAAAAAAATTTGGAATAAAAAGTATAATGAAACTTACTAAAACATGCATTAAATAACTTTATATATTTTTCACAATGATTGCTTCAATAATATCCAATGATTTTAATAAAATTTAAGATATTGATAAATATATATATAATAATCATAACCAAAATCTTAACTATAGATCCAATCAATTATAAATAAAACTCATATAAAATTTATAAAATGACATTAGCATTGAACTTTTAAATAAAATAAATAAGAACAGAAAATAATTCATATATGAAACATTTTAACATTTGATATTATAATTTAAATCTTGGATAAAAAATAGAAAATCAAATGCTTTTATTATTTCATTACAACACACATTATTTTTGTAATTTTTTCAAACTTTACATATATTTTATTAATTGATTAGAATAGTAATTATGACTATAATTATTATATATATGGATTATTAATGTACTAATTTTATTGAAATCAAAGAAACATTTCTAAAATAGCTTTTGTGAAATTTATATATTACACTGTTACTAATATAAATCATAATCATATAATTTATCTAAACAATATACATGTTACCTCAACATTAATAGATGAATGTAAATCCAAGCTAAATCCATATTTATTAAGACCTCTAGCACCTTGCCCATAAACAGTAACCTTTAATTTGTTTTCATTCATAGAAACTTTAACACGCTACAAAGTATAGTTTGATCTATACAAACCTATAAATAATAGAATGCACATACTAGAAATTACATACCCAAGTATCAGTCAATTCTACCTTTAATGTAATTTGATGTTCTGTTTGAGCCCAATATACAAATGGTGTTAAAATATCTGCCATTTTTTCATTGTATATTTTTATAAATATAAATTTTGACTTTTATTTATATAATAAATTAATAATTCGTTTTAAATCAATAAAAAATTAATAATTTTAACTTTCAAATAATCTTCATTATTATATATATATATAGATTATTATAAATATATATATATATAAAATGTATAAAATTGTTAATTGACTGATATAAATAAAGAAAATTATATATACTAACGAAAGTTAGTATCAACAGTCAATAATGTTTAATATTTAACTTGAACTATGCTATACTAAAGATGCAAGAACTGCATACCTCAATTTTAAAATCACTTACTAATTTCATACCAACATAAATAAGTATTGTTTTTCTATTATCTTAAATTTGAACTTTTATTTTTATAATTATTATGAACTTTATGTATAAATATTTTTTATTTTATTAAGATAAAATATAAAAGATAAAAATTTTTATATTTTATTTAAAAATTATTTATTTAATAAAATTTATAGATTTGTAATTTCTTGAAGGAACGCTGATTGGTTAATGTCTAGTTGATTATATATGTATAAAATATAAAATATGAAATATATCGTTAGTATTATATAGGGGAATAAATTTTAATGATGTAATGAAAAACTTTGCATATCTTTACTATTTAACAAGCTAATGATAAGACATTTTTATAGATGTAGTTTGTACGTATTCACACTTATCAGTATATATAGAAAGTTCTATAGGTTATAGTTCTATATGTATATAAATGTAAACGTGTTACTGTAGTCGAATTGACAATTTGATTAAATTGATTAAAAATATCAACTTTTTTAAGTGCACATGCTAATTATCGATCGTTTAAGATACTACAAAGCAATTAATTTTTTATTCAAATGTATGTTTTATGATGATTTGAATAAGACATTTTCTTTTGACTCAGCACTTAGTCACATTCATATTTTAAGGTTAAAAGGTAATTCAATTATAATTTATTCAATCTTATTATATTATATTATATTGTATTTAATTTTTCATTAAAAAGAATTGTATTTTAAAAATATATGTTTTTTGCACGTATTTATTTAAATAATATTATATAAAATAAATTTTCAATACTGAAATATGTTTTCATGGTTTAGTTTCACGTGCGATTTATTGATATGTATTTATTGATTATATATATTTTAGAGATTTTAAATAATATAATTCTCACAATTTTTTACATTAAAATTTTATATATTCTAAAAAAAAATGTTAAAACGAAATTCTACATGTGATATGAAATAAATTTAATGAAGTATAAGATTAATAATTAATATTAAATTAGGTTGCAAACATATTTAGAAGAAATCTTGATTGTTTATTATATTGTTTGTATATTTTTTAAAAAAATATATTATTTGAGATATAAATAATTTATAAAATCAATAAACTATTATAGATAAAAAACATAAAATCAGTTTTGATATTAAAAAAAAATTAATAATAAATAAAATAATTAAAAAAAATAATAAATATTTTTAATTATTTTATTGAAAATTAATTTTTTTTATATTTCAAATATATATAAATATATATTTTGGAATAAATTATTTTAATATTATAATAATATTTTGATTTCAAGTTATGT
>NW_006263748.1:421462-425293 GCF_000469605.1 Apis dorsata | reverse complement strand
ATTATATTATAATTTTAATTTATTGCATATATATTTATAATTTTTATCAATTTTTAGATATAAGTATAATATATATATTTTATATATATATATTTTTATAAATATTTTTATAAATATGTATATATATATTTTTGTATATATTTTTTTACTGTAATTTATTTTAAGTAAGTATATTATTTTATATAAAGATAATGATGTCATTGTTTGATATTTATACATACATGTTATTTTGTAAATTATATGGTATGTATGGCTTATATATATATATTAAAAAATAAACTAAACTATATACTACTATAGTATATCTAAAACATTGAGATCATTTATAATTTATAATAGTTGTAAATAGTTGTAAATAGTTATTTGTATTTCTATTACTATGTAAATTATATGCAAATGAAGTATGTTGCAAATAATTGTTTGTATTTAAATTGTTTTTCAAAATAATATAATGTCAAATAAATTTTATTTATATTGAATAAAAAATAATATTAAAGATAATTATATATATTGGATATATATACATATCTATAGTGTGTCATATTTGTATTTACATTTATTTCATATAGTATATATTTGTTGTTTTAAAACATGTAACTTAATATTTCAATAAATATTTAATTTTTTGATAATAGAATAGAATAAATAGTAGATATAAAAAAAATCGTTAATTATTAATTAATAATCGTAATTATTATATAATTATACTTATTTATTAAAATTATGTATTTTTTTTATATGATATGACACAAATTACAGAATTCACTATATATATTTAATACATTTTTATTATTTTAAAATTAATATTTGTAGTTTATATTATAAAAATGATTAATAATCTATGTTGAAATGGAAATGATTATTAAAATTTTTTATGTTTACAACAGTATTAGTATTAGTAACAGTATTAGTAATTAATGATGTAAAATGATTGATACAGTTTAACAGCTTTTTATAAAGGAAAGTAGATCGAAAGATGAGTATTATCTCCAATGTAATTGTTACCAGTTTTGTACAGAATTTTTTATATGGATAACAGAAGCTTAATGAATTCTACAATGATGCCACTTTTATGAATTATCACAAACAATTTAAAGGCTTACTAAAACATCACCTGCAAATTTCAGGAAACAGAGCAAATATGGTATAGAATGTATTCATATACAGTATGCTGTTTATTATTACACAAATTTAAATCATATTTAATTTATGTGTAAAATTATTAATCTAATATTATATAATTAAATTAACTTCTTATACATAATAAATGTTTTGGAAAAATTATATATATAATATGAATCATAATAAGTAAATAACTATACTAATCTATTAATAATAAAAATCAATTTTAATATTATGTATAAATATCAATTTTAATGTTCTTATAAAGAATCTTCTTAAATTATACAATGAAGATTTTATATGAAAAGTTTTTTTTGTTGAAATTAATTTATGTGAAGAAGTTTTTAGAATTATATTTTATAATAAGAATTCCTTTTTTAAATATATATTCTTCTATTTATAATTTTTTATAATTTTTTTATAAATTATTTTTTATTTTTTACATATGAAATTCAATTATAAATATATGTATAATAAAGATAATAATTATAAAAAATAATCATTATTTTGTATATTATTTATTATTTAATTGACTATTAAAAATTGTTAATAACATTTTTATTAATTTTATTATTAAAATTCATTAATATAATTAGATTTAATGTTATTAATTTTATTTAATTTATATTTAAAATATATTTTATCAATATCTTACTTATGTTTTTTTTAAATGTATAATTGTTTTAATATAATATTGTTTTAGATTATTGTATATTAATTAATTTGATATTTTTTATTTTTGTATTAATTTAAATTTATTAACATTGTGCATCAATTGATAAAATGTTTTATTAAATTAATATTGAAGATATAATAAAGATTACTATTGTAACATCGTATGTGATATAACTATATTCTATTTATTTTTAACATATTATATATGTTTTTTATTGTTTTATTTATTAAATAAGTGTAAATTTAAAAAATTTTTTCAGAATAATCAGTGAGGAAGTATCATGTTGGAAAATACCACTGCCATTCGACGTGTGAAAGATTCAAAACCTGTTAATGGTGCTCAACAGAATGTGGAAGAAAAAAAATCTACACCATTTTCAGGAGATTTAAATAATTTGAATACTGAATTATATGTAGATTCTGAACATTTAACATTATGGCAACATCCAATTACTACATTGAATTATTTTTTCCGGGAACTTTTTAGTAATATAGTTAGACTAGGAAAAAAGGCATTACATTATAAAAAGACAGTATGGAGCATAATTTCAATAATAATATTATTTCTGATATTAAGCAGAATTTCTGGTCCACATCAACAGGTAAATTTTGAAACATCAATATATATACAAATAAAATTGTACACACATACATATAAATAAGATTATTGAAAGATATAAATTTTTATGTAATTATATTTAATTATTATTATATACAATTAAAGTTGAAAATATAAAAGCAAGTTGAAATTGTGTATCTTCTTATTTTTATTTTATATAATGTTTGTCTTTAAAGGATACAATATTTTTATATTTACAGATATTAAAAGCATGGGAAACAAAAGTGATTTGGTGGTTATATTGGATAGGTTTAGGTGTTCTTTCCAGTGTAGGTCTTGGAACAGGCTTACATACTTTTGTACTCTATTTAGGACCACATATAGCAGCTGTTACTATGGCTGCATATGAATGCGGTGCTCTTAATTTTCCTGAACCACCATATCCTGATCAAATAATATGTCCCACAACAATTGATCCAATGTGGACAGCAGGTATATTAAATATTATGAGAAAAGTACGGGTAGAGGCTATGCTTTGGGGTGCTGGTACTGCACTTGGTGAACTACCACCATATTTTATGGCTAGAGCTGCTCGGACCAGTAGACAAAATAATAGGACAGAAGAATTTGATCAAGAAGATTTAAAAGAATTAGAAGCTTTAGAAGCTTTAGAAAATGGTGAAAATATATCATTATTAATTCGGCTAAAATTAACTATGAAACACTTTGTACAAAAAGCGGGATTTTGGGGAATCCTTGCCTGTGCTTCAGTAAGTAAATTATTTCATAAAATATATATATATTATCATCAATATATAAACTCAATAATAAATATATGTTCAAATTATTTTTTTATAATTAATATTTACAAAAAATATTTTTTAGATTCCTAATCCATTATTTGATCTTGCTGGTTTGACATGTGGTCATTATTTAATTCCTTTCTGGACATTTTTTGGAGCTACACTTATAGGGAAGGCGATTATAAAAATGCATATTCAACAACTTGCAGTGATTATAGCTTTTAATGAAGAACTTCTAGATAAATTTATAAAATTGCTTGCAATTGTACCATTTATAGGTTCTAAATTTCAAGAACCATTGAAAAAATACCTTATTGAACAAAAAAAAAAGTTGCATGACAAGACATCAATGGTATGATCTTAAATGTCTCTTTCTATATAATAATGCATGCATATATTTTTAAATTTCTACTTTGTTTTTAGGATGGAGCAACAACAATTTCATGGTTGTTTGACAAATTTGTAATATTGATGGTATGTTACTTTTTGGTAACAATTATTCATGAATTAGCAAGAAATTATCATCGTAAGCGAAATAAACGATGTACTGATTAAAATTCAATGAATATAGGGTGTATAATGTAAATGTCGAATCAATTATAAAATTACAAACAGGTGAAGTTGCTATTACAGTGCAGTCTAAGTAAGGTACTACTACTAATAATAATGATG
>NW_006263748.1:411831-421359 GCF_000469605.1 Apis dorsata | reverse complement strand
TAATAATAATAATAATAATAATAATAATAATAATAATAATAATAATAATAATAATAACAACATTAATAATAATTATTGTGGTCGAATTTTTAAATGCACAATTTCACTTTTGCAATATAAATAAATTGTGAAGAATGAAATATGAAAAAAATATAATTTTTTTTTAAATTTTAGTTTTCTAGGATTTCAAAAATATTGAAAATATCTTTACAGTAACATATATGTATATATTTAGAATTATACATATATATATATACTTTAGAAAAAATTTTTATACATATATTCGTAGTTTGCATATTTTATTTTCGCTATTAAAATTATAATTTTTAATTTCAGAAGTTTTTGTAGAATTTATAATGTTAATAATATTAATGATTATGTAATGCGTTAAAAAAACGGCACAAATCTATTTAGGATATATGTTATTTTATAAAATCTCAAAAATTTAATTATTTTAGATATTCATAATAATTGAGTAAATACATTTTAATGCTCTTTAATATTATCTATTGAATTTGATAGATAAATAGTATAAATTATGTTTAAATATTGATTAAAATAATTTCTTTTTTCTTGTTGTTGTTTTCTTTATATATAAAGTTAAAATGAAAAATATCAATCTTAAGATATTTTTTTAAATTATACATATATACATACATATTGTTAATTATATAATTTATTTACAAACAAATTTAAAATCTTTATTTGCATATATAGCTTTTTAATAAATACTAAAGTGATTTTTCGTGATTTCATAGAAATTATTTGCTTTTTACATAAAAGTGTAATGGCGTTTATCTTTTAATTATACGCATTTCTATATTTCATTATAATGCATTTATATTTACAAAATGTATGTAATATTCATTGCTATTTAAAAATTTTTCGAAAATGATAAAGATATAAATGAAAGTTAAAATCTTTTAAAAATTTAATCTTTTTATTACTTTAAAAATATTTCACTAAAATTAAATTTCCTGGTTAAATATTCATAAAATAATTTATTTTAATACATCATATTTGATTGATATTAATTATTTATATTATATTTTATAATTTGTTTTCAATGATATAAATAATTTTATCATTGTATGATTCTTGATAAAAGAGTTATTTTAAAATATTTTGATGGAAAAAATAAGTACAAATATTCTTTTTAAATAAATAATAATTTTAAATATAATAAAATATTAAGAATAAAAATGGAATGTTATAAAAATTACATATTTAAAAATAATGTGTGTAAACTTATATGTTTGTATTCTATATGTGAATAATAATTTGTAATTTATATTATATAATATATAATAAGACTACTACTATTGACTATTATTCAAGGATATTTTTTTGGAAATAGAATATTATAAATACAAAAATATATATATATATAATATATATATATATAAGAATTTATTAAGATATATTTGTAAATGCATAAAAATTAAATTAGTATTAATATAAATAATATAAACAATTTTTATTAATTTAATAATTAATAAGGAATGCTCAATTTTATATGAAAACATGAAAAATCATTTCATTTTAAATCAAATTGTTAATCATTATAATTTTATAATATAAATTAGTAAGATGCATATATTTAGTTTCTTTATATACATGCAAATTAAAATAAACAATAAGAAATTAATTTAAATAGAACTACAAATGTATAATATGCATTAAATTTAAATTTATTTTAAATAAATATCAAGATGTAAAAGGTAAGATCATTTTATAATAAATATAATATTAAATGTGATAATTATTTATAATTATAAAAGAAATTTTTCACTTCTATCACAACATTTTTAACCTTTTCCTTTCGTATGGCATTCATCTGCCACTATGTTCAACTCGACGATAGATCATTTGTTTTCATTCAAATATCAATTAAAACAGACGATTACCTTCATTGTATTTATTCGACGACGAATGATTAAAATCGATGATTATACCGAAGAGGTTAAAAATAAAATTAATTTTATATTAAATGATTCTTTACAAAAATAATATATAAATGAATAATAGATCAATTTTGAAATCTATTTCGAAATCTAATTATTGCTGATAGATATTATACAATAAATATTTTTTACTAATAATATATGTAATATTTGACTACATTATATAATTTATTAAATTTATCGATAGAGATAATCAGCATGAATATTGCTAGCAATTTCTGATTCCCATTTATCTCCATTATTTAATAGTTTTTCTTTATTATATAATAACTCTTCATGTGTCTCTGTGGAAAATTCGAAGTTGGGACCCTAAAATAATTCATAAAATTAATATTTTAAATTATACAAAATTTTCCTTAAATTTAAATACGAAGTTAAAAACAATATAGTAATAATATTAATTTTAATAATACTATTTTTCTATAAATAATCTAGATGATGATTTTCGATAAAGAAGCTAATACCATTATTTTATTACAATAATTATTATAGAAATAGTTTTATAATTGTAATCTTTATAAACATTGCAGATCGTATACAAATATGAGATCATTGAAATATTTAGACGATATTATTTTTAAGTTTACCAAAAAATCATTTTATAATTGTGCAATATTTGTTATTACCTCTACGATTGCATCCACTGGACAAGCTTCTTGACAAAATCCACAATATATACATTTTGTCATGTCTATGTCATATCTTGTTGTACGACGAGATCCATCAGCTCTCTCTTCCGCTTCAATAGTAATTGCTTGTGCTGGACAAATAGCTTCACATAATTTACATGCAATACATCTTTCTTCTCCTGATGGATATCTACCAAAATAAATTGATTATGTTTTGAATATTATTTTGAATATATATAAAATGTTTTGCTTTGAAAATCATAATTTTAACATCAAGAATTTCAGAATGAAACATAAATATAATTCTAAATAAAATAATATTAATGTATTAAAATTTAATCTAACTTTTTATTAACTAATTAATTTTTAATTATTCTTTTCATTGTATACATAATCAATATCATAATTTATAGTATATTAAGCATTTAAAAATTTTATTCAAATCCACAAACATTTTGACAAGTCATTCAGTTTTAGAAGAGAATAATAATATTCATTAATTTTTTCAAAAAAGATTTAGTATTTATTTGTAATTTAATAATATTATATATAATATTATAATTTACATAACTTTTAATACCTTCTTAATGCATGTTCACCTCTAAATCTTGGACTCAAAGGGCCTTTTTCAAAAGGATAGTTTATTGTTGCAGGTTCAGTAAAGAAATGTGACATTGTAATTCCTAAACCTCGTATGATTTCTAAGAAGAATGATTTATTTACTGCAACATCAAGAAATTTTTCTTTCTCTTTCTTTAGGTAAACAGAAACATAGTTAGTTCGACGTAAAGGTACATTTAAAATTTTTGGATATGTTTGAAATAATTTTAAACCTGTAATAATATTTAATAAAGTTATGTATATAACTTATAATAATTATTAATAAAGTTATATATAGGTATATAGGTAAAATAAAATATTTTATAGGTTATATTATATATATTATATCATATATATTATTTTATATAAAAAATTAATATGCAATAAAAAATAAAATAGTTTTTTGGATTCACCTGGTTGTACAGTTTTTACAAATGTCATGTTTTTAAAAATTTTTAAAATAATCTTATTTGATACAATCAGTTTTCACAATGTACCTATATTTTCACATTCATTAAGACTGAAAATAAATCAAGCCAAGAATAAAATTGCCAGAACAGAATTACTAGATTCTGGGACAAAATGGCTACCAATAACATGGCAGAGAATGAAACAGGAGAATCGCAGAATGCATCATTTCATATAGTACCATTAGTCCAGAGATAATAACCAATAATATCGTATTGTTATGTTTATTCTTTCATCCAATGGGATATTGTTCATTACTTTTATTCTTTCTGTCAATTATCAATGGCAATCAAATGTCAATTGGCAATCATTTTGTCCCGATATCTGACTATAATCAGATAATTATTTCATATTTATAATTTATTATTCAATTTATAATAATTATTTCACATATATTTATTAACCCAATATAGGGATTTTATTCGTATATTATTGATATCTATATTACGTTACGAAATTAAGTGAATGGAAATAAACAAATCAAATTGTGTGATATATAATACAATAAATCATTTCAATTAATCTATAGTGATAAAAATGTTGATAAGGAATTAAAAAATAATAAAAATGGCAGAATTAATAACGAATTTAAAAGTGGTAAAAAATAAAATTACTATTGCTTCTGCTAAAAGATTACCAGTATGTATTATTAATATTAAATATTTTATAAATTTATATATTATAATTAATTTAAAAATATAATAAAATAAAATAAAATAAAAATATAATAATAATTTTTAATATTTTACTAACAGGAGTATAAATATTTTGAACCACGTTTGGTAGCTGTAAGTAAATTAAAACCAGTTGAATTAATTGTTGATGCTTATAAAGCTGGTCAAAGACATTTTGGAGAAAATTATATTAATGAATTATTAGAAAAAGGAAACGATCCAATTATTTTGGAAACATGTACAAATATACATTGGCATTTTATTGGTCATCTTCAACGAAATAAAGTAAATAAGTTATTGAGTGTTCCCAATTTATATATAATTGAAACAATAGATAGTGAAAAACTTGCATCAGCAGTAAATACTTCTTGGATTAATTATAGGAAAGATGAAAATTTAAAATTAAAAGTGATGGTACAAGTTAATACTAGTAAAGAGCAAGGTAATATATATTATGATTTTAATGATTTGTTCAGATTATATTTTATCTGAAAATAAAAAATATCAAAAATAAAAAATTTACACAAATATTATGGTCAAAAGTATTATGAAAGAAAAGTTATATTAAAAGTTTATATTATAAATTTTGTTTCATTTTTAAGTAAATAAATTAGTAAGTTACAATTATCAGAATCATTCTAATTTTAAATATGAAATAATTTTAAATAATTATTTTTAATAGAATAATTAATTATATAAAATTAAATATATAAAAATTATATATTTATATTTTCAGAAAAGAATGGTTGTGAAATTACAAATGTTTGTCCTCTTGTTCAGCATATTATTGCTAATTGTAAGAATTTAGAATTTATAGGTCTTATGACAATAGGTATGTTTGGATATGATTGCAGTAAAGAACCAAATCCTGATTTTTTATGTTTAAAAGAATGCAGAGAAAATGTTTCAAAAGAATTAAATATTGATTTAAAACAAATTGAATTATCAATGGGAATGTCAAATGATTATGAACATGCGGTAATTTCAATTAGAATATATATATATATTTTTTTAAAAATAATAAATAAAATATAAATGAAATTAATATTATATAGGTGGAATTAGGAAGTACCAATGTTAGAGTTGGTACTGCCATATTTGGAGAAAGACCAAAAAAGAATATTTAATGAAATTATATTTTCATTGTATATTATGACGTATAGAAATACAAAAATATACATAAAATATGTCTTAATAAATAGAAAGCTTTCTATAGTGATAGAGGATGAGGAAAGACAAATATGTATTTCTATATTCATTTTATTTCCAATCATGAGACTATGTGACTGCTCATACGATTATATGCATGTTTATTCAAAATTATCAAGAAATCGAAATTGTTATCTCAAAATTGACAAAAAAAAAAAAATGCGTTTGATTGCAATGGAAGTATAGTCGTTATTTTATTATCACGACTTTCTACGTGAAAATCTTAATATTTTCGATGACGCTAAATTCAAATCAATAATATCTCTGTGCTAAACTATTCAAGAATTATTCGCAGATGAGATATAGAATAGATCTAACATTTAATAATGTTTTGTGTCCCATATTTTGAAATAATGATTACGCAAAAAAAACAGAATGTTTGATATAATCTTTACGATTTAAAGTGATAAATATAAGAATTATATTCAATTTAATCATAAAAGTTGATAAAATAAATATTTTAAAATATTTCAAAATATTTATATTTCAAAATATTTTAAAAATAATTTTTTTAATACATTTTTTCATAAATTTTTTTAGTTATTCAATATAGAAAAATCTTTATCTATTTTGTTAATTTTTGTTAATATATTATAAATAATTTGAACATATTAGAAATCAATATTTTGAACTTTTTTCTTTATTTCTTTAGACATATTACCGCCGCTTTGTCTTAGTTTTCTAGATATTTGCAAGAAACTTGATATTGCATTGAATTTTGCCTAATAATATATATATATATAATATATATTGCGATATTTTTAAAGTCTATACATCTACGATATATAAAAATGGAAATATATAAATATAATATATATACAAAATATGTATATAATATAAATATATACAAATAAAATATATAAGATATATAAAAATTAGATTGAATAGATTTTCTTATAATTTTTAATCGATAATTGATAAAGATGACAATAAAGTTAATCGGATATCAAAGTTGATATCTCTTAAGCGAGTAAGTTTTATAAAATGGATATAGACGAAGGAAATAAAATAATAAGAGAAAGATAGAAATAGAATAAAAATTTGGGAATTAAGTCATCTTTTGAAAGTCATTCTGCCGCAAATAAAACTCAATATACAAGAACAAAAAAGAGGATAAGAAAGAACAGAGATAAGAATTGACTTATTAGCGTCATTGACGTCTTGAATGTAACGATATCTTTTTAAAAAACATGTTTTTAAAAATTTTAAAAGATAGCGCTGATTTTAAATTCCCTATCTTATTCTTTGAAATATCTTGGACAAATCAAGAGATGGCGTTGAAGATCAATTCTTATCCTATCTATTTTTCTGTTATTATTTTCTGTCTTTGATATTGAGTTTCATTTGCGGCATTCTAGAGATGGCGTTGATTCCGAATTTTTACTCTATTTCTGTCCTTCTCCCACTTTTTTTCTCCCACATTTTCTCTTTTTATGCTTGCTCTTGATACGTGATCACATGCACGATCCAAAAAAAAAAAAAAACAATTTATTATTGAATTTTAATCATTAAGTTCAGTTTATTCTATACAAATTAATATATAAATATTTATATACGTTAGTCCTTTTTAAAATCTTCAATCAATTTTTTTAATATTTCTAATCCTTCGCCATTAGCTTTACGATAACCCGGTGCGAGTGATTTTATCCTGTTCATCCATTTACCAACATTAGTATATCTTTCCACTTCGAAACCGAAAATCTATGATCAATAGTCATTATTTAATTTCCGAAATAATACTTAATTTTTAAACATAGCTTCCTAATACCTCTGCTGTCGATACAGTGGCAGCTAAAGCGAGATCAGCGATAGTTAAATTGCGTCCAGCGGCATAATCTTGTCCATCCAGAAATTTATTCAGAACGTCAAACGCGCCTTCGAGTACTTTATAACATTCAGGATTATAATCCTTTGTCTTTCCAAACGCGACTGGATACTGAAATAAATTTGTTTCATTTCAGACAGAAAACAACGAAAAAACAAATTTTTTTAGATAATAACTTTGTTCAATCTTTTCATCTAGAAATATTCTAAATCGAAAATAATGGAAAATCAATTATTATAAATATATATATATATATATAAACATTTCTTTTGAACACTTACGTAATAATCCTTCATGCCTCTGTACAGAGTACCGATATCAAAATGTAATCTATGATTGACTAAAGCTCGGCCAACTGGTGTTTGTGGATACAGGCGAACATTTTTACCATATTGATCGGCTAAGTACGACATAATAGCTCGACTAATTGCGAAATGAAACGATGATGTAAGAAATGGAAATAGAATTAGATAATATTAATTATCATGATGTATGATTCATTAATATACAAACCTTTCCGTCAGTTTATAATCACCGTCTACGAGAAATGGAACAGTTTTCTGCGGATTTAACTGTAACAGAATATAGTAATCAGACTATAGCAAAGCATAATTATATCACTTTAAATTTGAGATCCATCGTGGATAAGAAAAAAAGAAAACGAATATATATATATTTTCATCGTACTGACTTGTTCATATTCCGGTTTCAAATGTTCATTTGCAAATATATCGATTTCCTTCAAATTTAACGAGATACCGATGGCTTCCGCAGCCAGGAGGACTGCCCTGCAAGGTGAACTTATGGGCATGTAATACAAATCCAACGACATGATCACATTTATCCAACTAAAAAAAAAAATATTCAATACATGTATTAAATAAATGATATTTAATGATTATATAAGGATGATACAACACAAATATTATATAATACAAAAATTATATTTCCTTTTTTTCCAGCTATTAGTTTTTCAACTAGAAGATTTTCAATAAGAAAATCGATATCCATACACGCACAAAGTTATGGAATTATCTTGTGTAAATAATTTCCTGTGTAATTGCGCGTGTAATTCGCGTTGAATTTCATTCGTTCGTTCATTATTCAACCAATGCCAAGAATCCTTGTTCTCTAATTTTACTCTGCAAGAGCGAGTTTTATCCCTCGTTACGGAATTTATATATAATTCCGTGTATATCCGTAATTTTTTTTTTTTTTTTTTTTTTCAATCGAACGATAATCGACGGAGCATTATTTTTCAATCGTACCCGAGTTACGTGTACTTGAATCCAGTGTATTGTACGACTACGTGTATTCGCCATTAACGAATAATCGATACGTGCAAGCGAGATGGTTCAAGTATACGTACGAAAAGAAGAGAGACGAATTTAAAAAAAAATAATTAAACGGATTGAACTTGTTTAAAAAAACGACAACTCGATATAATCAATCTTCTTCTGTTTCTTACCTGAAATCTTTTTAATTCAGACGTTGCTTCGAAATTCGGTGTAACGAATTATCTTATTGTCTCTTATTTGTTAATATAACAACATGCGAAGAGATGATTATCAATTTGTAACAACAACAAGTTTATAATGGATCTCAAATGACTATCATTTGTTTTTTTTAAGAAAAATTTCGTACGAATGAGGAAGGAAAGGTTATGTACTGTTTTATTGGAGAATCGAGAGTGTAGAGTTTGTGAGCTCGCTCGTTCGATCTATAGCTATATTCCAGTACTCTATATATATATATGTATATGTAATTTTAAAGACTTCGAACGATGCTGAAATTTATTGTAAAATGTTTATTATTTATATATTTTGTTTCAAGGTGATAAGATTAGAAAGTTTCTTTCCTTTTTTTCTTTTTTAACCTCGTCGGCTAATCACGAGAAAAAAGAGGAAGGAAATATCGATTAAAGAGTTTTACCAACCATTGTACTGTAATTAAAACGTAGCTGAAACCGAGATCGAGGGTAATTAGCAAATGAACATCGAAACAAAAGGATGGCCACTGCCGAAGTAAATTGGCCGCATTGCGAACACCAAGTGGCTTCTATAATTACAAGGTTCATTAATTTGCTGTTCGATGCTGATTCCAGTATTTACCGTATGGTAAACGCGATAATGTTAATAATCTTCCAAATGAAATTATAA